>NC_090827.1:79880297-80183327 GCF_028021215.1 Eschrichtius robustus
GAGAGCACGGAAAGGAAAAATGTGTGAGAAAGGAAAAATGTCTGGAGTAAAATATGCCAAAATGTTAACAGGCATGAACTAACAGGTGATTTTCATCTTTATACTTTTATTTGTTATATGCATTTTGACAAAGGAAATGTGTATTACTTTTATAATCAGGCAAAATTAAATCAATCGATAGAGATGTTTTCCTTAGAAGGAAATCTAATCAGAGAACAAGGCAGAATGCCATACCCTATTCCATCACAAGCCTTAACTAGTGACAAAAGAACCCCTTGCCGTCCTCTACATGTCAGCCATGGAGCAATGCTGCGGTAGGAGAAACACCTTACTGATGGATTTTTATTAGATATGTTAAAAGCAGTTGCATCACATTTGTCTATCTCCCTCAAGTACAACCCAAAGTTTGCAATTTTCTTTGCAGTGATTCTTTGAATTTGCTACCCTGGCTTTGCACACAGCATACATCTGAGATCTGTTACTGCCAGACATTGCTTAACTTTTTAAAAATACATTTTTATATCTAAAAGTTATTCCAAAATCTTGAATGGTTCTCAGTTAGGCGTGAATAACCCCTAACTGACAGATAGATGCAGGCTGCTTCATCTTACTTTTTCTCTCTTTCTCTTAATTTTTCTCTTTACCTGATCTTTCACTCTCTTTAACCCTTCCTCTTCTGCCTCTTTTCTTATTTTCCTCCCCAAAGTTAGATTTTCATGCAACAATCTTTCTATTTTATACATATGGACTGATAGTGGGCCTATGGAAAAGGAGGAGCCCCAGGAATGAAGCCAAGGGGACCAGGGTCTTAGGGATCATAATGTAATATAGGAATCCTGTCCCCAAATTCAAAGACACTGCTTCCCAACTCATACACACACACACACACACACACACACACACACACACAGAGACACACATCATATGACTTATTTGCAAATGTCTACATTTTACATGAGCCAGTATTCTCCTTTCAAACTTAAAAAATTAAGTTAAGAACAAGCAATTCTTTTTGGAAGCAAATAACTTGCATTCCTCTTACTCGTCTTGAACCTGGTTGAGTTGATGACGAGTTGCATTCAAATCAGCATCTAATTGTTGTATGTCCCGATCCCGAGCGCCAGACTCTTTATGTCCGTCCTTATCAAACGTGTCCTGGAATGGTACACAAATCAAAACAGAGTCTGAATACATGAAACCGCATGGGCAGATTGCAAAAACATTACCCTGGACAAAAGAAGTCAAGTACAAAAGGGCACGTAATGTATAGTTCCATCTTCATGAATTTCCCATGCAGGCAAAATTAATGGAGAGTGATAAAAATCAGAAGAGTGGTTGCCCTGAGGGTGGAAGGAGGGGACTGGGAAGTGGCACAAGGGAATGCTCTGAAGTGATGGAAATGTTTTATATCTCCATAGTGGTGTGACTTACAAGAATATATCCACTTGTCAAAATTCACCAACCTATGGTTTTCACTACAGGTAAATGATACCTCAGATTTTTTAAAAAGACAGTGAAATATCATCCTACATCTTTATACCCAAAATATCATCCACAGGGGGTAAAAATCTAAGAGGCGTATGAAAATCCCCACACAAAAAAAATTTGTTTAATAACAACTGATGTCTCCAGAGCCCTTACTACATGTAAGTTGTTTCGCAGGTTTATCACGTGAGAGTTAATCACAGTGACCCTGTTAGGTCAGCAAAAGCATTGTTTCCATATAACAGATGAGGAAACTGAGACCTAACAGGTTGGACAACCTACCCAGGACCATAGAAGATAGACTAGGATTCTGTCCAGTGATCTCTAAGCAGGAATCCTTTGGCCACTACCTCATAGGCCCTCTTGCTTAGAACGGTCTGCTCTAAATGGTTCAGTTTTTGACAGGAATTTATGTAAATCCATATAAACATTTAAAATCAAGTTACAAATGTTTTGCCTATCCAGACATAGTGATACCAGCGCCTTAAGCAAAGTATGCGTTCTCTTTCCAGTCTGGTCCTCAACTGTTAAAACACTGCCACTGTCGCATGGAAACCACCAATATCAACCACAAATAATGACACTCATGATCAGTCTACCAGAATTGAGTTTTCTTCTTATCTTGGAAGTTTCCAATTAGTTTTATTTTACTCTTTCAGAATACTGAGCTTTCCCCCATCTAATGATCTCTTTCTCTTCTGACCCCGCCCGGAGGTACCCTGTCTGGGTGGCTAACTTGTCGTTTAAAACTTACTATTTAGTGCCTAGTGTGGGCCCAGCAATGTCCCAGATGCAGATCATCACCAGGACCTTTTCACAGCTGAGGAAGCAGGGGCTTATTGAGTTGCCTGAAGCCATACCACCAGTAAGTAGGCAAGGCTGAGATTTTAATGCCGATTTGTCTTAGGAGAAAACTTAATCCATTATGCCACGTATTACTGTATATAGAAACTCACCTTTTCGACCCGCGTCTCAATTCACTAACTAGAGTTGAGCCCCTCACTAGGTAAAAACCATATCTTACGTATGTTTGAGTCCCCACAGCCTGATGAGGTGCTGAACACCTAGAAGGATCCTTTAGCATCCCTACCTGTAGAGAGGACACCTTGCTGTCAACAGGTTTTCCTAGGGAAGCGGCAGTAAAGGAGGCCTCCAGCCAAGGCAAAAGGCGCGATTTGATTGTTTCCACACCATCATAATGTCCTCCTAGAAGAATCCACAAATCAGGTCAGTGAGAGAAATCCAGCCACACCAACCCAGTCAGAGAACACAGAGAAGGGACAAAGAAAAGAAAGCAAAGACAGAAGAACCAGAGGGGGATGCATGGGCCATTCTCACCTTCTTGGGCTGCTGTAGTGAAGATCCCAAAGAGTTGTCTCTGCACTTCGGCGACTTGTTCAATGAGTTCGAGGCAATGATTTAGATTTTGATCACATGAGTTCGTCTGCAACGCCAGAACAGTAGACATCAGTGCAATTTCCTTATTCTGGGACCCACTGCAGGTGGACAAGCACTTCACTTTACACAAGGGCCAGTGGCTCTGGTATGCTCCCAGGGCAGAGACTGCTGTGTGCTCACAAAACACACTTCCCTCTCCTCCAGGGCACCCACTAGACGGCTTTCCCCAGCTTCCCTAGCGGTCGGTGCAGCCATGCAAACCAGTTCCTGTTAGGGATGGGAAGTAATGTGATTGTCCTGAATGATTGTCTTCTTCCTGTCTCCCCCCATCTACTAGCCAAATGCAGAGGACCCAGCAGAGGACCCCAGGGGCATAAGGGATGGTGGAGCCACAGGATTTAGAAGGTTGCTAACTGAACACTTGAACTGAACTGTCACATCACTGAGAAAGTTTTTTGGTGGACATTAAGCCACTGAAACTTGGGGGTTGTTTTTATAGCAATAACCCTGACTCCCTACTCAATGGAACCCTGCAAAAACTTCTTTTAAAAGTAAATAGTCCTTTTGTAACACAACATAAATCACTGCCTCCTAATTTACCCACTTTACTGGTTCTTACCCTCTACCTAAGTTCAATACGTGCATAAAGGGCACTACTTGCTAACAATAAGAAGGTATTGCTGGTTTGAGGATACAATGGAGTATAAGACCAAAAAGATGGCCCAGGCCATATGGTGAGCCAGACAAGTGGGGGAGAAAGGAGAGTAGACAGTTACCCTGCGGTGGAAAAAAGTCTTACTATAGGGATGAGCACAAAGTCTATTCAAGAGCCCATTGTCTTAGAAAGTCAGGGAAGGCTTCCAAGACAAAGTGAAATCTAGGTGAGAAGAAGTTAGGCAGACTTGGGGAAAGTCTGTCCCCAGAATGAAGAAGCCAAGAGGTAGACCTCTCAGCTCTTTTTCTGCTTTTCTCATCTCCTTGGTGACCTTTCACCAATTCCTTGTTAGCCAAACCTCTAACTGATTCTAACTCCAAAGGAATGAACACAACTACAAGCAACAAATTGTGTGGGTGTAAAAATGCATAGATTTATGTGTGACCTCAAGCCATAATAAGGCACTAGCAGGGGGTACCTTCTGGGCACTACGAATCCCGAGACAGGAAGTGGGAGCTAGAAACTGGAATGAAGAGGAAAGTTTCAGATGACCTCTAGGTAAAAGTTTACAAGTAAAATGCAGATCTGTGTCAACAAGGGAAATGGTTCAGACAGGCAGTAAGCTCTTGTGGACAGAGGATATGCCTGGCCTGTTCACTGTTGCATTCCCAGCCCTGCATTCTGTTGTCTCTATATATTCAAACTCAATGTGTATTGGGTTGATGAATGAAAATGAGACGATTCACTCACTTTGGCTTTATTACATCCCCCCTAAGTGCCAGGCACTGTTAATGCTTTACATACGTAAACTCAGTTAACCGCACTATAGTACTCTAGGAGATTAAGAGGGCCTTTGTCATCACCCCCATTTTCAAATGAGAAAACTGAGACCCAGAGAGGTTAAATAACATGGCCAAGGTTACTTTAGTAAAATGCCAGAACTGAGACCTGGTTTCAGAGCCCATGCTCTTAACTACTAAACTATAGTGACTTCTGGATCATGATTTGTGCCGGGAGGAGGAAGAGAAGGACTCGATGATGTGACAAAGTGTGAATGAGGAGGGCACTCAGGGAGGCCTCTCGGAGGACGAGACACTGGAGCTAAGTTCCGGTTGCAGAGCGGCAGAGAAAGAGCAGGCCGGGCTGTGGGAACAGCAAGGGCAAAGGCCCAATGGCAGGAAGGAGTCTGGCAAACTTGAACCAGAAGTAGGTACATGTGACAGAGGACAGGTGGTCAGAGAGGTTGGCAGGACAGATCCTGGAGGGCCCAGGAGGCCTGGTAAGCAGTCCAGATGGAATGGACTCGTTGTAACTGAGAGGAAGCTGCTGGTTTACCTTCCATGCCTGGTTAACGGTACCTGGGGACTAGCTCTGTTGTAGCATTGATTTCTGTTGTGGCCATTTCTTCTTCTGTCTCATCTTTCTATCCCCTTCTCCTGCCAAGACTAAGTTTTTTTGTTTGGGTTTGGTTTGGGTTGGGGTTCTTTTGTTTGTTTTTTGTTTGGTCGCGCCGCACGGTTTGGGGGATCTTGGATCCCCGACCAGGGATCGAACCTGCGCCCCCTGTAGTGGAAGTGTGGAATCCTAACCACTGGACCACCAGGGAATTTCCTGGTTTGGTTTTGACTATGAGTTTTTTTAAAGACTTTGTCTTTCTCATGTTTGTATCAATCATCACTAGTATCCATAGCAAATCGAAAGGCCCAAAATATTTGATGAATGAGTGAGCAAGTGAGTGAGTGACTTAGCATAATATTGACATGATCAGAACATATGGAACCCACAGCCTGAACAGCTCTCTCCATTCCTTCCTCGTTGAATCAGCAGCTCCTTGTCCTTGCTGTTTTATTCCTGCACTTACCACAGTGAACTTCACTTCCCCACTTACAGCCATTTGCCCTCTGGCTAGATCATGCCATGTGCTAAGTGGACAGAGAAGGGGCTTGGGAGTCAAGCAGACCTGAGTATCTCAGCTCTGCTACCTGCCACAGTCCTTTGTGATCCTGCACAGGTTATTTAACCTCTCCGATCCCATTTCCTATCCAGGAAAATGGGATAAAGCCTTGCAGAGTGTTAAGAGAATTAAATCAAAATAATGCACGTTCCACACCTTAAAGGCAAAAGATGTTCAACAGTTGGTACCTGCGAGACACTACACAGAACTGAATGGAGCAATGAACTGAGTAATAGGGCAGACCATGGTTCAGATCTAGTTCTCCACTTATTAGCTTTTTCTCTTAGAAAGGATATTTTAAATATGAGCTTCCATTTACTTGTATTTAGAAGGTGGTTGATCTCACCAGCTAACTTAGGTGCAGAGTAGAGGAGGTATGTAATAATTAGCATTATTGTAATACTATTACTATATGTTCCCGTGCTATGCCCAATGCCTGATACAAAGTAGGGGCTCAATGTTTGTCAAATGAGTTTGTACACACGACTGAAATAACAGAAGAGAATATACCACATCAGACAGTTCCTGATCCCAAGACATGTCATAACATGCTGCTGTTTCTAACACAAAGCATTGCACAAGACACTCAACTTGCAATAGAGTCACAGTACTCTACCAAACAATTACTCCCACAAGATAAATAGAGCAAGGATATGAACTAATTATATTGTCTCCTAATTCCAAAGCTCATTCATTCATAAATCACTGAGTTCCTTTAATTTGTAAGCCTTGGGCTGGCAGCTCAGGAAACAAAACTACATGAAAAAATAAAAAGTTGCCTGCTGTCAATGAGCTCACCAGCTGGGGAAGCAGGATGGAGAATGGGAAACACACAGAGGATAAATAATTCCCTTAGTGTTTATTAAATGCTCTAGGAAGACAATGAGCTGTAGAGGGAGCAAAATACACTCTGGTGAGGGGTGAGGGTAAGAGGTTAGGACACTTCAAAACGAAAAACATCAGGTACCAAGGCAAGAAGCAGTAAGGCATACTATACAGGAGAAGGGAATGCAGGGTCCAGTGACCAGGTAATGAAGGACTTTATTTGCCACGTGAAGGGCTTTGGGCTTTATCCCATCACTGAAAAGTTTAATGGGGCAAGTGGAAGATTTGCTTTGATTTTACAAGAATTACTCTGGCAGGAACAGACCAGATAATTTGGATTAGAGAGCGAGTCCTGTGAGACGGTAGTAGCTGTCTGGCTGAGAGATGCTGAGAGCTGTGGCAATGACAAGGGTCCCCTAAGAGTCCTTCCCAGCCCCCAAATTACATCTGTACCAGGCAAGGTCCCACTGAGTCTAGCATTACCTGAGGAGGAAGTCAGGATGTTTGGAAACAGGTAAGAGGTATGAGAGGGAAGATACTGTTTTCAGACAGTTTAAAGGGTTTGAAGGAGCTTCAGATAGAGATGTCCCGTGAGAGTACGTAACCATTACTGAGCACCTACTCTTTGCCAGCCAGGCACTGCGCTAAGAGCTTTAAATACATGTTTAAACGTTTCATTTAATCCTCAAAACAACCCTGCAAATTGGACACCATCCATCATCTCGAATTCACTAATGAGGAATACAAAGCTCTTAAGTAATTTGGAAGGCATGGTGGTTCATCTGGAACCTAAACTCATCCTTGCAGCTTCTGGAACTGGAGCCGAGCTCTCTAACATGAGGCTTTACCAAAAGCCGTTGGAAAGTCATCTGGATCTCAGAAAGGAGGTGAGGGTTAGAGGTGCGGCTCTGGAAGCCTCCAGCAGAGGAAGAATGGAAGCCACGTGCACAGAGGGGAGAGTGGGGAGGGGCCTGAGGGCTGGACAGAGGGCAATTTGACTGTTTCGGAAGTGGGCTGAGGAAGAGGGGCCAGTGAATGAAAAACAAAGCCAGAGCAGTAAGAAATAAGAGGACAGCCAGAAAGAAGGATGAAGAAAGAGGAAGCCAAAGAAGATGGTTTATTCTCTGCTTCACTCATGCATTTATGTTCTCAGCAAATCTTTATGGAGGAGGCTACGGTGTGCTGGGTGCTAGGGACCCAAGATAGTCTCGTGCACCCAAGGAATTTATAGTCTCAGATAAACATGTAAATGAATGCAAAATCGAGTACTGCCTGCTATGATAAAGGTAGGTCCAGAATTCAGAGGTGAGGCTCAAAGGAGGAAGTGGTAAGAAGCCAGGAAGATCCAGGAAAGCCTTCACCCGAGGAGCCTTGTGGGCTCCCACTCTTAAAAATTCTAATTGCTCTAGTGTGGGATCTGGGCATTAGAAAGCTTAAAAAGCTTTCTAGATGATTTGTAGGTGTAACCAAGACCACAACATTAATGGGGAGTGATATTGATTTAGTGAGTCTCATCCAGCTCCCCCTAAAAAAATTAATGAAAAAGAAAACAGAGTACATCACAATTACTAAAGATAAGAATTATTTATGAACCTTTACTTCAGTTATATAAGGGTGTATGTGTGCTATGTCGTGATGTAAAATGCATTCATTTCTATGGGTAAGTTTTAAAAACACTGTCCCAGGGCATAGGGTTTTGCCTGCATTGAGAATCACTGGTATGGGGAATGAGGAGCCCCCCAAAACGATCCCCTGTACAGCTGTATAAAAATTGGATTGGAGAGGGGCGTGGAGCAAGGCAGGAAATCAATAGGAATATGCCATGTTGCAGGTCTGGAAGTTAAACAAGTAAACTTCAAACTTATTCTAGTTGCTTCATGAAAATAGGAAAGCTAGAGGTAAGAGAATGGAGTAGAACATTCCGGAATATAACCACCAGCATTATTAACATTTTTTTTTTTAAGTGTTCTTTTGAAGCTACAAACCCCTGTGCAACAGAGGTGGGCTACTAGCCTCCTTTTGTAACCGTGACGGCTATAAAAATACTGTGAGTTGTTAGGGACAGAATTCTCTGCACAGCAAGCAACTGCTATGCCAGTGCATCTTCTCCCTGCAGCTGTAGGCATTATTGCTATAAAGTTCACTTGAGATCTGCCTTAAATATATCCTAGAAGTTGGTTTTCCCACATATATAAGAAATGATTGGAGTTTGAATAAGAACAATAGCAGCTAAAGGGGAAAGGGAGGAGATATTTGAGACCTTTAAAAGGTGGAATCCTCAGGGCTTGATGAACCCATTGGTGAGGTGTGATGGGGAGGGAGGGCGCCTGGGCTTCTGAGTTGGGCCACAGGGGAGATTGTGATGCCGTTGCCTAACCAGAGGCCACAAGTGGAGAACCCGCAAGACTAGAGGGAGGGTAACTAGTCCCGTTTGGTTCATGTTGGGTCAGAGGATGTGGACATCCATGTAGAGCTGTCTGGAAGGCAGGTGGCCGGCCACTCAGGTCAGGAGCTCTGGAGAAAAGCCCAAGCTAGAGATAAATCTGGGAGTCGCCAGCATCTGGGAAGGAGCTAAAGCCATAAAATTGGATAAGTTGTGTCAATTGCTGCAGAGAAATCAAGGAGATAAGGACTGTGGAGAAAAAAAAAAGAGATTGGATGTGACTGACCATCAGGTGGCTTTCAGTGACCATCGTGAGAGCAGTTATGGCGGAATGATGCAGGGGCAGTGGTGCTTGGTGTTGTTCCAGATTATTCCAGGTTGAGGAACAAATGGGAGTTAAAGAGCAGAGGCAATGAAGACAGATTACTCTTTTAAGAAGTTTCATAGTGTGGGGAAGGAGAGCAAGGGGACAGGGGCTTTGTTCCCATCCCTTCAGTGTCACCACTCTCTTACCCAAAGGTCCTAACCCACTGAGCCTAAGTGTTGCCTAATTGCCAAGGTCCTTCATAATGTGCCTCCCCACCACTTACACAGCCTTATTCCTCCAGCGACCCTCTCCAATCCAGCCACCATCCTGCTTTGCCATTGTACGTGTGACCTGTGCACCAGGTTGACCACCATTCCTTTGATCCCTTTCACTTCCTTTACTTCTGAGCAATCTTGACCTTATTAACATTTCTTCTCATGAGAACCTGATCATCCCAGCCTCTATCAATGGTTCTCTCACACCCACTATTCTATTCCTAACTCGAATCACCTCCACAACATGAAAAAGAGAGAAGATATTTCACCCCAAAATAATAAAATTTATCACTAAATATGTTTAATCAACTTGCCAACTTCAGTTTGAAAAGCTATTCAAATCTATCAGTTTTAGTACAAAACACAGTTATTTCCACTTTGAGAAATTTTCATCTCATATACACAAAATATGCTTCGTCTATATTAGATAAGAATTAAATTGTGCCAAAGGGTTCATCACAATATTCCTTTAAACTATGAATGCTACTACAACATTAAATGATTTGCCTGACATTTTAATTTTTTTAATACTTTTCTTTTTTTAAAAAAAACAAAACAAACCTCATTTTACATACAACAAGGATACCATCTCCAAACCTGCCAATTAGGGAATATGTAGATGAGCAAGGGAAAGAGATGATCAGTAGGTGGAGTCTAGTCCGAGGGGCGGCATTTCGCAGGTCCTTGCGGCTGGCCCTGGAAAGTCACACATGGAAAGCAAAGCCCTAATTTTTACCTTCTTTCCCTGTTCCCCACCCCCGCTGTTCAGGGTATTTATTCTTGGGGGAGTGGGCAAGGGAAGGATGGCAGAAAACAGACATGCTTCAAGTGGAATGTCCTTATACCGTCCCTCCTTCTGTAGGAGATAAGAGAATGGACTTGACAAGCAAAAGACCTAGATTCAAATCCAAGTTCCACTCTTTCTAGTGGAGTGACCTTGGGCAAGCAAGCTGCCCTCCTGGGGTTTGGTTTTCTCATCAGTAAAATGCAGAAAATAAAGCCTGATATTTCATAGTTTCTTACAAAGTTTAAAGGCAATAATACATGAAGAGTGCTTTGAAGGCTTTCAAGGGCTCTTTAAATGCTGGTTATAGGGATGAAGAGGTACAAACTACTATGTATAAAATAAATAAGCTACAAGGATATATTGTACAGCACAGGGAATATAGCCAATATTTTATAATTATAATGGAGTATAACCTCTAAAAATTGTGAATCACTATGTTGCACACCTGAAACTTATATAATATTGTACATCAATTATACCCCCCCAAAAATTTTTTTAATGAAGTACGCTACAAAGTAAAAACAAAAATTCTGGTTATAACAGGCTATAACCTCTTCTCTAGGGAAGTACAGTCCCATATGTGGGCAGTCTTTCAAGCAGCCCTATTCCAAAATCAACCATCTGTTCTACATCATGGCTGACCTTGCCGGCCACACACCACTGCCTTCACAACAAAGTTTTTAAACTGAAGTCCTGAATTTTAGATATAAGAAAAAGTAGGCTTATGTATACCCCAACGGTCTAGGAAAAGCTTCTGTTTAGACTTCTCCACGGGATTTTATTATCTTGACCCATAGTTAATATTCCTACTGGACTTTTTTCATTACTTCTTCTCCTTAAACATTAAACAACGGTGATGTTTACATTAACCAGTTTGCCCAAGATGAAAATAAGAAAAGTCAAATGAAAAAGTTGATAGCCTCTCTGTTAAAAAGAAAATAATCTTCCTTAATCACTTGTCAATTTTTTTTGTAGCCATGGACCCATCATTAGTAACTATGGCAGAAGGGGTAGCACCAATTAAATATTCCACGTGCTTTTCCACATTTCTCAGGCTCCCTTACAATTAGATGGGAGCCACATAACTAATTCTGCCCACGGGACAATGAGTGCAGGGGACGTGTATAATGTACGAGCAGTGCAAGTTCTCCGCTCCGTCTCTTACCCTGCAGAACCTTCGAGGTCCCGTAATGAGTGGTTGCTCCACCTGATGGAAGGCACCTGAATCTGAGCCAGTGAATGATGAGAGAGCTGCCATCAGGCTTTGCATGAATGGGAAATAAATCTAATTTTGTTGAGACACTAAGGTTTGACATTTATTCATTACTGGCTAGTAAAAAGATAAAGGTCCTGAAGAGAAGAAAAATGTTCTCTATAAATTTACTAATTAGAATGAATCCTCAAGAATGTAGAAGGGGAGGGGTAAAGGAGGGCAGGGAATCTGGTTGAAGACACCATAGCAACGACAACAACCTTGTGTACCAAGAAGCAGGCATACTTTGGCATAAAGGCAGCCTCTATTTCAACCACAAAGATTATTCTAAAACAAGCAGAGGAGACACCTCTTTAAGAGCTCTTTTTTATGTGCTGATATTTAATATACTGTTTTCACTTGTTAGTACAGATTTCTATAGCACAAGAGGAGAGTAATGCAAGAGGAAGCATTATCAGCCCTCCCTACTATCCCCACTTATATATCAAATAATCAGAAGTGTCCAGAGTGTAGTGTCCTGGTGTCTATTATTTTACTTAAGAAATGTAATCGTGTCCTATCTTAGGGATGGGGTTATCAGTGGTATTAAGCTCTTACCATTTCTCCATAGAGTACAGTTTAAAAAGTAATAAATCTCAGAGAATCTGACCAAAGTTAACTTCTTGGTCCACAGGACTCTGAGTCTAAACAAAAGTATCTCAGAGGGAGGCGAGTTTCAGCCCAGAGTTGATCTTCTCTGGGTACTGCTAACATTATAAGGAAGTTAATTTCTCTTCTCATCTTGACATCTCTAGGGAGTAATTAGGTAATCAGAATCCATTTCTGCATAGGTGGTTATTTGACCCTTTGAAAGAATTAACCAATAAAACCATACAGATGTTGCTTGATAAATCGGAGGCATTTGGAGCCGCACACTCTTACATAAACCTTAAAGACCATCTTCAGAGTCTTTGACCTTGTTTACTAAATGTGCCAGAGTAGTTTACAAGGAGCTGATTTATATAATCTCTTGCCTAAAGTCTTGCAAGAGACCGTTCTCCCTAGGGTTTCCAATTTTCCCATCACAGAACAGCTAGAGCAACCTTTCCTGAACACAATACAAACATGTCTCCTCCCTGCGTAATGCTTTTAGTTTCTCCCCATTGCCCTTATGATAAAGTCCAAAATCCTTAACACACTACCCAAGGCCCCCCATCCTCTGGCCCCCAACACCCCACCTCCTCGGCCTCACGTCGACTCCCTGCCTGGAAGTATTCACGGTCCCCCTAGCTGTGCTAGCTTTTTCATGCTCCCTGCTTCTTGCACATGCTGTTTCCCCTATCCTTCAACCTCTTCTCCAATTGGAAGTTCATCATTAAGATGCAGCTGACATTTCTATTCCCAGCACCTAGCACAGACACACACATCGTAAACTCTGGAAAAAAAAAACATTTTTGAATGAATAAATGTACACTGCAAGAAGTGTGCAGTGTACATTTATATAGAGTGTCTGACCCAAACCCTTTACACGTACCAGAAGCTAAGTAACCATTTGTTTTTTGGGTTTTTGTTTTGTTTTGTTTTGACCACACCACGCTGCATGTGGGATCTTAGTTCCCTGACCAGGGATCTAACCCATGCCCCCTGCATTGGAAGTGCAGAGTCTTAACCACTGGACCTGCCAGGGAAGTCCCAGTAACCATTTGTTGAATGAATTATTAAACGCTTAATAATTGGCTGAGTTCACGGTTAAACAAGAAGGAATTCTCTATAACCACAAAGGAGGAAAACCAACTCTGCGAGTTATGTGTTTACCCCAACCTGTCCCTCATCCTCCAGTGGAATCCAAGTTTTAAAGGCCAAGTAATGCAATAATTCAGCATCTCTTTAATAACTAAAAGAAAATGAGGTGGTGATGCTTGCTGTTATTTTTAGGATTTGTTTCTCACTGGGGGGGTTGAAAAATATTTCTTCTTGAAGTTTTTTAAGATAAATATAACTTTAAAAAAAAAATCAAGTGCTTCCCTGGTGGCGCAGTGGTTGAGAGTCTGCCTGCTAATGCAGGGGACACGGGTTCGAGCCCTGGTCTGGGAAGATCCCACGTGCCGTGGAGCAACTGGGCCCGTGAGCCACAACTACCGAGCCTGCGCGTCTGGAGCCTGTGCTCCGCAACAAAAGAGGCCGCGACAGTGAGAGGCCCGCGCACCGCGATGAAGAGTGGCCCCCGCTTGCCACAACTAGAGAAAGCCCTCGCACAGAAACGAAGACCCAACACAGCCAAGAATAAATAAATAAATAATTTTTTTAAAAAAAATCTAACTGTTGAAATCATCAAGATTTGTCAAAAAAAAAAAAAAAAATCAAGCAAGAAGCAGTTTTGCCTAAGGCCCAGATGATTGGTAGATGTTTTAAGATAAAAAACAAGTAAAATACAAAGGCTTTGGGGCAGAAAATTACATTTTTAAAGAACTTACTGTTTCGGCCAACATATCAAGGAAACAGGCTGTGCCTGAGATGGTGGTGATGCCCGGATGAAGGCAGAGGGGATGGGAATGGATGAAATATCAATGGATGAAAAGCTTTCCAGGCAGAGGGGAACAGTGAGTGTAAAATGCCCTGAAGCTGGAGCATGGCTGGTGTGTTCTAGAACAGCTCTGTCCAATACAGTCGCCACTGGCCATATGTGACTATTTGAATTTAATTAGACTTCAGTGAAGTTAAAAATTCAGTTCCTCAGTTTGCACTTGCCAGATTTCAAGTGCCCAATGGCCACCATATTGGACAGTGCAGATATAGGTATAGATATGGATATAGATATAGATACAGAACACGTCTGTCATCATGGAAAGTTCTGTTGGACAGCTTTGCTCTAAGGCTGCAAGTATTGCTGGAGTGGATGAGCAAGGGAGAGGGTAAGAGATGATGTCACAGAATTTAAAGGACCACAGTTGTATAGGAGCTTGATGGCCAGTGTAGGAACTCTTTTTCTGAGACAGGAAGTTTGGAGAGTTTTGCCAGAGGAGTAACTTGATCTGACTTGACATTCAGAAGAATCACTTTGGGTTATTTTTTTAATGATCCAAATAAAAGATGACCAAAGGTGGACAAGGGTGGCAGCAGCAGGGGTGGTGGAAAGTGGTCCGGTTCTGCACGAATTTACAACTGGTACCCACAGATTCTGCTGGTGAGGAGAAAGCGGAGTATGTCATGATAAAGACTATTAAGTGAGGAAAGAAGTTGGTGTTTGGGGCATGGGAGAGGCTAGGGTCAGTCTTAGACTGATTTGACTTTGAGATGACAATAGCACAACTGAAAATGTCCAACGTACAATTGGAGAAGAGAGAGCTCAGATGAGAATAGGACATGAATATAGATGTGAGATGATCAGCATAGGAGTAAGAGATGAAGCAGGAACAGAGGTAGAAGAGAAGATTTCTGAAGTCTGGCCCTTGAAGAACAGTTACAAGAGGGGAGTGGGTGAGGCAAGGAGACAAATTATTAGAGCCTTAGAAGAATAGGGGTGTCGAGAGTCAAATGTGACAGAGACGCCAAAGAGTTGAAGACAAATGATGTTGCCCAGGGAATGGCCACAAAATTTGGAAAGCCACTGATCTCTTAGAGTGCAGTCTCTACTATTCGTGTGTGTGTGTGTGTGTGTGTGTGTGTGTGTTTGTGTTTTAGGGGGCGGGGTGGGACAGGTGAAGAACCTAGATTAAAATGGTTTCAGCGAGAACCCAGGAATGGGATGCACCAGTGTCAGTGAGAAGGGAAAGTGCAATAAACTTTGGCATTTCTCAGTACTTACAGGTATTTTCAAAGCAATCATTTAATTCGGTCCAGCCACTACTAGTATCATTTGTGTTAAATGTTGTCTAGTGACAAACTGAATACACTTTTTAATATTCCGAGTTAATTTAGACCACAAGCAAGAAAAACATTTTTTTTGTAAGAGGGAGTTTTAAGAAGGGTGAATACATGTATAGGATTTGTTATTCTCAACCTTCTGAGACTAGGTAACAAGTAGCCACTTTTAAAGGTAGGTGGTGAGGGGAATCCAAGTCTTTGTGCTAGAGGTGAATTTTAGTTTTCTTGCAATCTTGGTGGAGAAGGAATAATCAGTGCTGGTTCTTTAAATGTGCACGAAGGGGGTAAACACTAGGAAGGAAGGCTAAGGAGAAAGCTGTAGCTATGCTTTGAGCTCCCCTCCTCCCGGGAGCCCTGGTTAGAGGGTGGATAGGAAAGCCCAGGGACTCATGACAGCAACCAGTTGCATTTTTCCTGGTAGAATTTCAGAAACAAGCTGATCTAGACTCAAAAATTTGAGATCTAAAAAGGAACTTTACTATCATCTAATTCTCCCATTTAGCAGGGGAGGTACTGAGACCCAGAGGTTAAATAAGTTGTCCCAAATGATTCAGCTAATTCTATGCAGAGCCAGACCTAGAAGCTAGGGGGACTGATTCCGCGTCCCTAGCTCATTCTGCCTCCCTGTTCTACTTGCTGTGTGAAAATAGGACTCCCCCTTTTAAGACAGACCAACCGAAGCAAAATTCAGCACTGGAGTTCTACTCTCTGGGTGGTGGAGATTAACTGGAGCTGGAGTAGGGGTGGGGATTAAGGAGATTTGAAGAACCCTTCTGGGTTTGATGAGAGAATATGGGCTTACAAATGCCTTGGCAACAGGCCTTCTGAAATCTGCCCTGGTGTTGAAACTGTGCCTTACTTGCCATGCTGACCAGCACACAAGTGAAACCCGCAACGTTAACAACTGCCCGTTTCACTGATTTCTGGGTACTAACTCCTGGGTGTATTTTTATAAAAATCCATTCTGATACAACCACAAGTTATCCCCAGAGTGGGAGACTTGAGGAAAGGCAAGAGGAGGGACGTAGTAAAAAAAAAAAAAAAAAAAAAAAAAAATTCGAGTCGGGGGTATGAGGATAGACTGCTGGCGGAGGGCATAGGAGGGAGAGTGGCAGGCTTGACCAGTCCCCGGCGGCTCGCAGGGCTTTCGCGTTGCTAGGGCCGCCAGCGTCCTTGGCTACCGCTGGGTAAAATGCGCGCTCCCTTCCCAGACTCCGAGTCCCGCGCTCCGCGGGCTGCGCCACCGAAGCGCCGCCTCGCGCCGCACGGAGAAAGGGGAACGCGCACTGTCCTTCCTTCCCGGCGATGCGGGTCCGACGCTGGGCCCCAGTTAGGCATCACAACCGCGGGACTTGGCAAAGCGGCCACCCGGAGACCAGTCCTAAGAAGCCCCCGCCGAGGGTCGTGCGAGGAACTAGAGGGAGGGGCGAGCCCCGGGGGTCTCCCACCCTGACTCACGTTGTACTCCCTCAGCCAGGACTCTAGCTGGTCCTGCATCGATCTTAAAGATTCGTTGGAGACCAGTTTCCTCAGGTTATCCGCCATTGCTCGCTTTTCCGCTCGGCCCCGCTCTGGGAGATGGGCTCGTAGACCGCGGGGCGGTGTGGCGGGAAAAGTGTTATCTTCCGGAGGGGCTCAGAGCGCGGCTGGTGTTTCCATCCTCCCTCTCCGGTCGGACGGGGCAGGGTTCGGGAAGCCGGGGGTGGGGGGGTGCCCTGGGCCACAGCCGCCGCACCTCATCCGCCGCCCCGCGCGGTCTCCAGGCTCCCCTGCGGCTGCCCAGAGCCCCGGCCAGAAACACCCGGGTGATTGTGAAACAAACCTTGACGTGAGCGCGCGGCTGCTAGGTACGCGCGCCGCCCAGCCCCAGCCGCGCCCTCCGCCCGCCTGCAGCCCAGGCGCCCTCCCTCCGACCCCGCGCGATGCCGCCGTTCCTCCCACTGCTGAAGCTCTTCCTCCTGCTGCTGGTGGTGCTGCTGGTGGTCGAAAGCGAGGGTGCCCAAAGCCAGTGAGGCTCCGGGTTGGGCCGGGGTCTGGAAGACGCTAAGACTACGGATGGCGGCTGCCCTACCCCCTGATGGGCTGAGACGCGCCCGCAGTGTAGGATGGGGGGCAGCTGGAGGCCTCTTGTCTAGAAAAGCAAAGGTCGTTTCTCCCTAGACGTCTTTGGTTAGGCTCTGAAGAAAGCACCTGTTTGGGTCCTTCCTTTATTCTTTCATTTCTCAAGGCTTTAATTCTTCATCTGTTAACACCTAGGGTTTGGTGGGTGCCCAGCTAAATAGATGTTAGCTCCAGGATGTTCACAAATTAATCAGGTTTAAACAAGATTTGGTCTATTTTTAGAATCATTAACACTCTAAAGCTTCATTTAATTATGAATTCTCTAATTGAGACTTTGTTCAAGTTCAGAGCCGGTTTGGCGCTATTTCAAAAGGGTGTATTAAGCCACAGTGATAGTTGGAACTACTTAAGAAATGAAACCATTTCAACCATCATTAAGCACTTTAGAACCCTTATTTTCTATGCCATCAAATGATGTGCAGATTGCAAATCATCCTTATCTATTCATTAAAACAGTGCGGGTGGAGCAGGGCCTCAGCCAGCTAGTTTAATTCAGTTCCTTTTTTTCAGGTATATGAGAATACATGAACATTGCACATGTCCACCTACCGTAAAATTCAGAATTTTTGCCCCCCCCCCCTTTTTTTTCTCTTAATTACAATGGTTTTAATGTCCTCTAATAAAAATGAAAGGCTCATTTCTGGAGCCTATGTGCTTACTATCTTCTATAGACCACAAAATAAGAACTATAAAAGTTCTCATCACAAGAAAAAAAAAAAAAACTTGTAACTATGTGTGGTGATGGATGTTAATTAGATTTATTGTGGTGATCATTTCACAGAATATACAAATACTGAATCATTGTACATAATGTATTATTTTGATTATATCTCTACAAAAAGAGAAAAACTAAGGAATATAAAAAGAACACACATTTTATCATGGTGCAATAACAATTACTAAATTACAAAAAAACACTATTCATTAGAGACTTTCTTCCTTTAAAAAATTGTAAAGAAGGAGGAAGGGAATGGGGAAGAATCTCATAGATTTCTTAATTTAGGGCCAATAACTGCACATTTTAATAGGCAATTGGAATCTTTGAACAGTTGGATTTACTTATTAATAAAAACCAAGTTGGAATATTTGCTTATATCAGATTGTGTTAAATCCTCTTCCTTGCTATGGGCACTTTAATTAACTGCTAATCCTTGTTTATAGCATCTTACAATAGTTCTTACTTCACAGGAATATTAGAGACTAAATAAGATCATTCATGTGAAGTATACTTAGCACAGTGCTTGGCATATATTATAGCAAGTGCTTCCTAAATGCTATGATCACTCTTAAGACGAATGTAGATCACGGTATTATATTAAACAGAGAAAACTAGGTTGGAAACAATGTAAATCAATGATAGGGTAATGATTGAGCAAATCATTCAATGAAATTTTCACACTAGAAATCTTGTTATTGAAGAATATCTAGTATCTAGGAATCCTCACTACATAATGTTAAGTGAAAAAAGCCAGACACTAAATTATATATATTGTGTTACATTATACAACATGAAACAAAGGCATGATTATGGATGATTTTAATTTGTTCCTTTATACTTTTCTGATTTTCCAAATTTCTACCATGAACACAAACTGCTTTTATGAAAACTTACTCAGAAACAAAGTTACCCAAAAACTTTACCACCTTCAGAAAAATGTTAGTCAAAATATCAATATTTAAGCCAACTCAAAACAGAATATGCTTTGACCAAATGTTCATATTACTAATTTAATAGACTTATAGAGTCTTAGGATAAAATGGGTCTTTGAAATCACTTTACAATATGCTACCTGATGTTATTTATCTCTACAATACTGGAGTCCCACAGCTAGATTCAAGACCCTTCAGGCCTCCAGGCATTTCATGCACTTCTTGGTTTCTGTAGAATCTTGGAGTATGGTTGCCCATAGCAGGAACTTGATGCTTACTAACAACGAGCATAGTTCTTAAGGACTCAAAACAAAGGAAATGCATACTTATTATTTATCCCCCCAAAACTTCCAAAAGAGGATCTGAGATGGCTTACAGTAAAAGGCTTGTAGAAAATATCATTGTTAGATTTAGAAATTTTTTTAATGGAAAAAATATGCCCCCAATTTAAGCTTATGTACTAAGATTGAGCCTTATTTTACATTTATTTCTGGGCTTTGTAGTAGTCAAGGCAAAAAGGAAAATGGGTGGTATGATTAGTACTATTTGATTTTAAAAGTATACATACTAATTTTTTGAATGAAAACACATTTTTCTGGTACCAGTTCTAAAATATGTTTATTCTTTTCCAAAGAGTATAGAACAACATAGATGAAGCTGTCCTTAATAACCCCCACTTTTTTTTAGAAAATATAGAAACAATCTTAATTTGATTGTTTCTTGCAGTCACCTTTGATCAATGCCAAGGTGGTAACACTAGAACACATGCCATCAAAGAGAGGGCCAAGCGATTGACACCCCATTTCTTAGCTCTCTGGTGATGTTACTTGATACAAGCTTAGAATTTCCATACGTGTAAGAATAAGTGGATATCCTCATAAGTGCCCTTAATGATGATCCCCTCCTCAGAGCTTTTTATGGGTGTAGGATGGTAATCAATTTAAGAGAGGGGTAGAGTCTGGAATGCAAACAGTCGATGTTGCTAATTAAAGAAGAATCCATATGCTTCAAACTACAAGTATGCACTCAACAAGTTTGAGATTCTGCTTTAAAAGTCTATTTTATGTGTATATATGAAAGAAAATATCAGTTAAGTAAAGGTACTATTTGGAGAATCTTTTGATGCTCTAAATTTTGTTCCAATTCGATTATTTTAGTATATTATCAAGTAGGCAATTATTTGGGAAGAAAAGATAAAAATCAATCTTTCTTTTTGGTACACTATCAGGTATCATGGAGAAGTTGAAAGAACAATCAACTTGGAACATGGATACTCTTGCTTTATCTCACACTCTGCCAGTTAGTGGCTTCTCACGACTTTACATAAGTCTTTAATCATTCTGAGCCTCATGTTTTTTCCATTCTCTATAATGAAAAACATGGGCTAGATGAGCTCTAAGGTCTCTTACAGTTCTCACATTCTTTAATGCTATTTTTCCTTTTTTTTTTTTTTTTTTTTTAACATATTGGTTATGGTTTGGATTGAGCAAATCTTGCCCTTTGTTTCAGTTTTTGGTTCACAGTTCAGCTGAGGTCAAGCCTTGATTCTGAGAGCATTAGCCAATCAGCAAAAGTTGAGCCTCTTCCTTGCATACAATTTAATCTGCGGACTTTCTGGAATAACTAATATACCTAACCTCCAGGAAATAAACAAAGGGGTTCACGATAGTTGCACTTTTAATTAATTTAAATCCAGCTCAAACTGACAAAATCTTCCTAACTCCTCCAACCCCACAAAGCTCATCACTCACTTCTTTATACTTTCTGTCTCTAACTTTAGACATGTTGATATTGTTAAAGTTATCATACTATATTAAACTTATTTGTCTGCATCCTATATAAGCTTGTGAGCTTCTTAAAGAAAAGGGCAAAGGTTTATTTAGCTTAATATCCTCAGCACAGCAAGTGACACTTTCTAAGCCCTCTATAAACGTTCGTTAAACTGAATTGTTAACAAAAAGATACAGAAGTAAAAGAAAGAAAAGAGGAAAGAAGGTAGGAAGGAGATGATTGGCTGCTTCATATCTGATGTCATAATCCCATTGAGGTAGAAGAAAAGCAAATTTAATAGCCAGTTGGTTGTTCTTAGAGCATCATAATTCTACCATCCAGCAAGGAGCCACTTGATCTAGAGAAGTGTAAGAGTCAAACATCTGGGTGGAATAGGCTTTCTGAAAGTCCTTAATTGTGTCTGGTTCATATTTTACCTACATCAGTTAGCTGGAGATATTTTTAATTTGGGATTTTAAGAAGCCAACAAAAGACTGACGGAACCCACTCTCAGTATAGTGAGATCTGTGCGTGTTTTTCACACTTGTATGTAAGAAACCTGTATGCAGGAAGCTACAAGGATATACAGTGGGATCCTCATCATAATTTCCAGTGCTCCCTCACTAGGGACAGTTGCAAACCCTTAGCCAATGTGGCTAAAGGCATAATCTGTTCTGCTCTGGCCAGGATTCTTTTTCAGGCACCCCAGTCCTCTTCTGTGTGTGCCATGCTATTCTTATCCTACAGCTGTCCGTGTCAGAATCTCAGTCCTTTGGGTCAGGGCCTATATTACTATTTGAAGAAAATCTTTTAGCCTTTGCTGACCCAATTGCATGAAGTTTCCTTTAAATTCAATTTGTATTGGTAGTATTGCCAAAGCACTTTGTGTCTACTCGTAGGTAGAAAACACTAATTTGTCCATTCACTCAGCATTCTGTAACCTGAATGCTCTGTGTTCTCATACTGTCAACTTCATTTGGATCTTTTTGTTCTCTGCCACACTGGAAAGAAGCTTCCCCCCACTGGACAGAAGCAGGGATTCTGTTTTCTGTGTAATACCAATAAGCATTCCCTACTCAGTGCAACAGTTCAGAATTTTTCTGTAAAATTATTTCATGCCCACTATTGATTAAACTACAAAAACGAGGAAAATTTTAATATATCACAGCTGTATCGCCTTAGCATGTAAATAAACTATTGATACTATAGAACATTTGTAGCAAATACAGATTAGCAGGGGGGGAAAAGTAGATTTGGTGTGATTTTTGAGGGCTACAAGATACCCCTCCTATCTCAACCCAGGATTCCATCATTTTAGTTAGTTCAAAAAAGAAGGCATCCTTGCCCTCAATCTTTTCAGCTTTGCTCGCTAGACACATGGCAAATACTTGGCTCTGAGAAAATGGTCATTGAAGGTATGAGCTTAGGACGCATTAAGCTGATACAAAGGTGCAGTGGGTATGATCTACATTATAAGATACCCTTAAACACCTCAGGAGAGGGACATGGGACAGCATGAGAACAGTCTCTAGGATGAAGGATGTTGAAATAGATCTTTTCAACACATTTGATAAACATTTACTGAATTTCTAGTGTGACGGAAACAACTGCCTTAATCCTAAGGCAAAATTAGACTCAGTCCCTTCTCCCTAACATCTCACAATCTATTCAGGAGAGAGAGACACAACCATAGTTCATTGTGACAAGTTACAATAGGGTAAATATAAAATTGTATGGAAACACTGACCTTCCTCTACTTCCTCCTCCATCCCCCTGAAGAAAGGAAATTGTAATGCATGTACACATATCAGCAACACTTAGGTGCTAGTAATATTTTTTACCCAATGGAAAAAAATTAATCCAATAGTCACCCATCAAAGTTACTAAGTACATATGATGTACTTGGTTCCTAATGTGTCCAGGATTTGGGGCAAACAGAAGTAGTAACACATTATCCCTGCTTTTTAATGAGCTTACAGTCTACCCGGGAGCACAATCTATGTGCGTGAAAAGTAAAATAACATACGATAATGTGTTATTAAGTATCAAATGGGTGTCATAGCAAATTGGTGCAATACAGTTAAAAATCGAGAGTAAGGGCTACCCCTGGTGGCACAGTGGTTAAGAATCTGCCTGCCAATGCAGGGGACATGGGTTCGAGCCCTGGTTTGGGAAGATCCCACATGCCACAGAGAAGCTAAGCCGGTGCGTCACAACTACTGAGCCCACGTGCTGCAACTACTGAAGCCCGCGCGCCTAAAGCCTGTGCTCCGCAGCAAGAGAAGTCACCGCAATGAGAAGCCCGCGCACCGCAACGAAGAGTAGCCCCGGTCGCCGCTGCTAAAGAAAGCCCGTGCACATCAATGAAGACCCAACGTAGCCAAAAATTAATTAATTAATTAATTAATTTTTTTAAAGAGCATAATAATGATTGGCTGTAATTGTCAGGCAGAGGTGGAACTGAGGTTGGTACCTAAAGATGACTGGAATTTGGGGAGGTATGAATTCATAGACCAGAAAGATGGCCAAATAAATAAATTTCAGCTTAGTGGAAGAAACGTGACAATAAAGGCATGCTTGAGGATCACAGGGAGGGGCACAGAAATCAGAAATTCATGATGGGGAGGAAGAGTAAAGAAGTCTTCCCAAAAGAAATATCCCTTGAGCTGAGTTTTAGTGGACAAGCGGAAGAATATCTAGATTAAAAAGAGAAATATCCACATATGCAAAGGCACGGAGACATTAAGAACTTGATATGTTCAGGCAAATACTTGGGAACTGCAGATACTGCACACGGCAGGAGTGAAGGATGAGTTTGTGGAAGGGGCAGGAAAGGAGGCTAAAAAGAGGTAGACAGGAACCAAAAAGTAAAGGACTATATATATACACACATATATACATATATATTACTATAGAGAGTTTGATTTTTATCATGGAAGGTATTGGAGGGTTTTAAGCATCAGGGTGAAGAGAGACATGATCAGGTTTGTACTGTAGAAAGATCACACTAGAAATAGTATAGAATGGCTTCTGAGGTTTCTGACAGGATGGTGGTGTCATTCACTAAGAGAACACAGGAAAAGTAGATTGGGGGGAAGTTTTTGAGTTTAATTTTTGGATGGTTTCCTAAGGGCTGCCATAACAAATTATCACAAACTTGGTGGTTTCAAACAACAGAAACTGATTCCCTCACAGTTCTGAAAGTTAGAAGTTAGCAGGGTTGGTTCCTTCTGGAGCCTCTAAGGGAGAATCTGTCTCAGGCTGCTCTCCTAGTTTTTGGTGACGAGTCTTGGCATCCCTTGCCTTGTAGACACATGGCTCCAATCTCTGCCTCTGTCTTCACATCATCTTCTCCCATGTGTGTGTCTCTGTCCTCACCTCTTCTTATAAGGACATCAGTCATTACATTTACAGCCTACTCTAAATCGAGAGTGATCGCATCTTGAGATCCTTAACTTTATTACATCTGCAAAGACCCTATTCCCAAATAATGTCACATTCGCAGGTACTGGAAATTAGGACTTGGATATATCTTTTGCGGGGGGAACACTATTTAACCCACTATAATGTGAATGAATGGATAACTGTCTCTATGTTCTGACTAGTACTCTAGCCTTGGGGAGCTCTGCTTTGCACTTCTAAATGCTAATAATATGTAACAGGCAAAAGGAAGTGCAGAATTAAAGGTTATGTGATATGGTAGAAAAAGCAAACACTTTAGTCAAGTGGACTTAGGTTCAATCCTGGCTCTTTAGTAGTTGAAAGCTTGGTTAGGTGTTTAACCTCTATGAGCCTTGATTTCTTCATTTGTAAAATGGGAATAACATGACCTATCTCGTAAGACTGCTGGGAGAATTGGACTTAAAATATTATTTCAGAAAAAAAAAAGCTTGAAGATAATGCATTTGGGACTGACCTACATTAAAGTTGTGGTCTTATGAGTGAATTTAAAGACTATACAGTAATTGGCATCAAGGAGAATAGTGAGGTGTCCTTTCACAGAGCTGGAGATCAGCAAGGAGGAATCCAAGAGAAGGTAATTTTTTTCTCAGATAGCCTAAGGGGAATTTGGCATTAGGAAAATCAGGTATCTCACCACCTAAGTGCGAGAGAGGTTGGCAAAATCAAGGCAGGACTGCTGGTCTTAGAAACTGGGGTATCAGGCATATTTCTAAGACATTTATTAAGTTTCCTTACTGTGTTAGGCATTGGAGATAAAAGAGTGAGTGAGATACGGGCGTTCCAGATAGAGCTCCCTGTTTTTTAGATGAAATTAGACAGGTTAACAAAATAGAATACAATGCACTCTAAAGTGCGTGTAGAAGACTAGGAGCAGAGTTAAGGGACGGACCAGCTAAAACTGCACATACGCCCGGGGAGGTTTTAAAGAGAATGCGACATTTGAATGGATTTTTGGAGGATGTATAAGAGTGTGCTTGCCAGAAAAAAAGAGAAGGATTTTCCAAGCAGAGGGGAAAAAGGCAAAGCATAGGAAGTAAGGACTACAGGACCAGAATTGGAGACAGGAAATAAAGATCAGTCAAAAGCCCTGTTATCTGAATGGATAATTGGGACCACAGTCAAGACTATTCAAAGAGACTTACTGCTGACTGCCAAAGCATTGGGCTATAACTTATATAGTCTTCCTGCCTAAGATGAAGTTTGTCCTAGAGATCCAGGCAGGAGTGAGCCTAGAGATGCAAATCAATTGGTTCCAGCATTTGGGAAAGGATAGGCAGAGATTGATGACCAGGTAGGTACTGACATTAGCCGAAACCAGAGGAGAGAAGGGAAAAGATTATGAGGGACTTACCACGTGAGAAAGTGTCTAACTTAAACTTCACGGCAATCCTCTGAAGTAAAGTAGGCAGAGAGGGAAACAACGGCTCCAGTCACTGAAAAGCAAAACTGACCTAGTTCCCAGAGAAAGGAAAACTTGGTCAGCAGGTAGGTCTCTTTGGTGCTTCCTGCTGAGTTAGGCAGGCCTAGGGCCCAAAGGTGCTTAGGAGAACTGGTTTCGGCTACCTGAGGAACAGTTCTTGGAACGGTTTTTGCACCTTGATTGCCACTGCTCTTTTTTTTTTTTTTTTTTAAGTAAGAGAATTATTGGATTATATTGACTCGACTGGGAACAAGGAATGTGTACTCGAGTTACTTGTGTATCTGAGTGGCTTCCTGGTGTGCAGCAAATATCTGTTAAATCGGGTCCCCAGGAGATATATCGACACTATCTCCAACCCACCTCCAATACTACAGAAAAAAGCATCAGACTTCACAGGCCCTCCAGAGCTAAGAAGCATCCCTGAAGTGATTGTATGTCCTCTTAAGGGGTCTCGGTTTTCAAGATTTTCGTTACCTAATCGGGAACTTGTTAACTTTGGCCCCATTATCACCACCTTCCTCGTCCACGCGTACTCTCCTCTCTCCAGGGAGATCCCGGCCCGTGCAGCAAGGAGGACTCGGGATGGCACCAGCCCCTCGTGATGGGGAATGGAGGGGAAAGGGAGAGGCGTCTTCTGTATTTTGAGGGCGCCCTTTTGGAGGAATCCAGAGGCAGCCCGAGGTTGCATGGAATCCCGGTGCGTGGGAAGTCGCGCCCGGAGGCCACCGCCTGGGCGCCGGGCCCCCGCTGCAGCCTCGGGCTCGGAACCTCCCTGCCGGGGCGGGGCGAGGTTGGAGGAGGGGAGAGGCGGTGAGGGGCTGGGCCCCCTCCCGCCCCTCCAGGGCGCAGGCGCAGGCGCGCGGGGTGCGGCTGCGGCGGGGAGGACGGTGGCAGTGGCGGCGGCGGCGGCCAGCGCTGGAACATGGCGGCATCGGCGGCGGCGGCGGCGGCGGCGGCGGCGGCCGCTGCTTCGGCGGTGGCGGCAGCCGAGCAGGTCTGTGAGCCCCGCCGCGGCCGGGCGCTGGAGGGACAGAGGAGGCCGGGGCGCTGTCGGCGGGGCCCGCCTAGGGCCGGCCGGCATGACTCCGCGGGGTGGGGCGGGGCGGGAGGAGCTGTCCGCAGTCCGCGATGCTGGCAAAGGCCGGGCGGGACCCCAGGCAGGGGCCCCGGGGCGGAGAAGGGGGAGCCAGCCCCGGCCCTCGGCCTGGCCTGGCTGTCCGTCGGCGGGGTGAGGAGGGGTCGCTGTCCTGAGGGCCCGGGAGGCGGCCGTGGCAGCCGGGAGCCTGGGCCAGGACGTGCCGGGGACATGCCCTGTTCGGTGGCCAGCGAAGATGCAGGCAAAAATAACCCCAGCCAGCGATCCAAGAGCCTCCCCTGACACCAGCCAAGAAACACCCAGCTGTTGCCTGGGTGTCAGCTTGCAGCCCCTTCTTGTGTGCCATCCCCATATGCTGACATCCACGTTTCTCCTCCCGCTTTGGCTTTTGGAGACAGTCACCAATATAAAACTGTCTCCTATCCAGTTGGTTTAAAATCATTTTTTAAAATGCTTTATCAAGTATTTCCTGATCTGCATTGTAAACGGGTAACTTAGAATAATAGTTTAAAAGGCTGTTTTCTTACAAAAAGCAAGCTATACATAGGCACACATGCACAGTTACATACACACACACATACATACATACCTGTAGTTACTAGGGTGATTTGTAATAATAAAAATAATTTTGATAGTCACTTTTTCCCCCTTAACTGTTATTTCCTTTTAAAAAGAAACTGTGGTATGATAGTTTCTTTGGGAAAGTCTCATTCTTCAACACTGCTGAAAAAATACACAAGTCAAGTAGCCAACATTCTGTTTCCAGAACTGGAAAGATTTTCTCAGGCAATTAACAGCTTTTAGAGACATAGTAGATAGATATCACTGGAACAGTCATTCTGAGGGACATAAAAAATAAAAGACATGACATCTGCCTTCAAAGCTTAAAGTCAAAATGCCAGATAAATGCAGAAAAATCAGCTAAAGATGGTAGGCAAGCTACAGGTCCTAACAATAAAATAAAATCTAAAGGAATGAGTGAAATTGAAAGGAGATAAAGCTTCTTGCAGTTGCTGAGATTAAAATTGTCCCTTGGCTTTCCTGATTTCCCATCAGGGCCCGTTTTAGATGGTTCTTTTTTCATCTGCATCACCTGTTGATGCTCTTGAAGTTCCACCGAACTTCTGTTCTTGCTTTACACCTGCACTGGGCAATCTGATCCATTCCTCAATCTCTACTTCTCTACTGCTTGGAGTTTATGTCTCCAGCCTGAACTTAACTGAATTTTCCACAGGCACCCCAAGCTCAAAAATGTTGGATTGGATCATATTCACCATTAAAAGGGTTACAGCCATCCATTCACTTGGTTCACCTCGCCACAAATTTGGGAGCAGGGCGGGTTCAACGGAACTCAGAAGGGACCCGCACTTGGTTTAATGCTCTGCTGTCCCAAGCTTGATATTTGAGCAAAGGACCTCACATTTTCTTTTTGCTCTGGACCCCACAAATTATGCAGCGGGTCCTACTTGGGAGTCATCGTAGATGCCTCTAAGTCACACTCACATCCAGTCAATCACCGGGTCCTTTAGGTTCTACCTCTTAAGGCTTCTCCCCAATCTTCTCTTCATCTGCAGCGCCAAAGCTCAGTCAAGCCTTCATTTGGACTGTTAGAGAAACCTGCTGTTGAAATCTCCATCTCTAAACTCTTCTATTCCAGTTCATCTCTTTTTGGTTTGATTTTGCTATAATGCAGATCTGATTATATCACTGACCTATTTGAAATCTTCAGTAGTTCCCCATTGCCTTCAGGATAAACTTCATCATTCTTGATGTGATACTTATGTCCACTCATTTTCTAGCCCCTAACCACATCTCACCTCAATTTTTGTCCCATTCCTATACTCATCCTCTTCACCATCCACATAAAGCTACCAAAATTAGTTTGCAGAGATGACTTATACTCAGAGTTCCCATGCTGTTCCCTCTGCCTGGAATGCCTTTCTCTGTACTTTGCTTGGCTAACTCCTGTTTGTCCTTCAAGATTCAACTGAAGCCCCAACTTTTCTTAAAAACCTTCAACTGATGCCCCTGCTCGCCAAGTCGAGTGGCATTCCTCTTCTGCGCTCTTTCAGTATTGTGTGCATTGCTGTACGACAGCACTTGCCATGTTGAACTGCAATTGCTAGTGACCCTGTCTATCTACTCTGCTGGCCTATAAGTAAGTTTGTTGAGGGTAGCTGCTCTGCCTTGCTCATCTTGGTAGTCTGGAGCATCTGACATATAGTAACTCCTCAATAAATGGTAAGTACATCAAATGAAATATAATACTGTACATGAATTGGCAGAGAAAATTAAAGAATGCATCTCAGGAGGGTAAGTTTTGCCCCGTCTCTCTATTATGTAGACCTATATTCAAACTCTGGCTAAGATTTTTAAATTGCCCACCTGTGAGCACTGTCATAAACCCATACTGTGTCTGTGAAAATTAGAAGCAAGCACACTTCCCCTAAGGTATTTTACTGCTTTCAGCTGTCAAAATGCATATTCAACTCTAAAATGTTTGAGTGTCAATGCACCCTCATAGCTGTTGTACCTCATGCAGATATACAACCTACACAACTGTATTCAGCAACTTGTTTTGTGTTAAATCTGTTGAGTAGATTGAATTATCTTCTACAGAGGCTTTCTTACCGCTTTGTGGAATTAAAAAATTTTTGTCTGCCACATTACTCACAATGATTATTCCTGTCTTTTTCCATTTTCCATAAGCGCTCAACCAGCCTGCTACCCCTGCCACCACGATAAGATTCCAGCTGCCCTCTCCACTCTTTCTTGGCAGATGACCTTGCCTTTTACATCCCCAGGGAAAAGAAGAATTTTTTTTTTTCTCTTCTTGGTGTGAACCATTTCAATGAGGTGGGAACCCACCCTTTAAGACTGTTTTCTCCTGTACTATCACTTTTCTTTCCTATCTCCTGAAAGATCTTATTTCCCTCATTATTCTGCCTTACTCTGAGATCTTTGACCTTTGCCCTTCTTGGCATCTTTCCCTCTGCCATCAAACATACAAGTCTTCCTGCAAATTGTTGTGAGGAGAGGATGGAGAGATACTAAGAACAACAAGAACGAGCACAATTTTCCTCCGACAGTACATAATCCTATAGTTAGTGTTCTGTCTTAACACTTTTGTCTTTCTGGACTCAAAAATAAATGCATACATGCTGGCATCCTTTCAGGACTATTCCTACTTACCAATTTGCTACTCAAAGTTCGTGTTTGAAAGTCACAGAGGCACTTCTTGACAAAGTCAGTGACACTGCACATCCGTAGTTTTCTTGTATTTCTCATTTTCCACTGTTCCTGCACATTTAAAGTTTTCCAAGGGTACATCCTGGGCTCTTTATTCTCTTCCTCTATACTGTTTTTTACAGCAAACTGATGTAGTCTCATAGATTTAATTTACCTTGAAGGTGAAGACTCTCAAATCTGTATTTCTACTCCTGGCCGACCTAATTCCCCATCCCATCCTTCCCATTGCCTTTAAAGCAGGTGCTTATTTCTCAATCAGTTCAAATGCAACATGTGTAAAATCTTCTCCCTGCTTCCTTCCCCATATTTAAGTAGTCACCATTCAGTAAACATGAGGGGCTTTTTTTTTAACCTGGTACAAATTCACTTAACTCTTCTCTTGAAGTATATTTTAAATCTATCCTTTTTCATCCCACCTTAGTTTAGGCCCTCAATACTTCAGGCCTCCATTACTACAACATCCCAACAGCCTACTTGTTGGTTTTCCTCTTTCCTGTGTCTCCTACAAATGCCCACACATTTAGCATCCTGAAACGTATGTCATTCATCTTCAGAGACTTCCAGTGACTCCCAAATAAGCAGACATAAAGACTAGAGTTTGTACCCAGATGTCCAAAAAGTTTCACAACCTATCCTCCATTTCCAACTTGATTCTGCCTTCATTGCCAGATTTGACTCACCTACTCCTTCTGGTTTCCCTGACAACTCCAAGTCCTCCTGTCTCTTCTCCCATGAACTCCACAGCATGTATTGTCTAAACTATTGATTTTGGCATCTGAACATACAGAGCATTTTATTGCATTGCTAACTGTTTTGTGTACCCAAATCACATTTGTAATATCTGGAGGATAAGGATCTTGTCCTATATTTCTTTTGTATTCCTATTTATAGTATTAGTGTTTAAGCATAAAGTGCTTAATAAATGCCTATTCAATAAATTAATTTTCTCAGAGCTCTGAAAAATATGAAAATTGGGCAGTATTCCATTCTACTCCTTCCTTTTGTGTTCATGATATACCAGATTATTACCTAAAATGTCTTTCAACCGTAGTCGAAAGTCAGAGGTTCTCAAACTCTTTGGTCTCAGGTTCTCTTTATACTCTTTTTTTTTTTTTTTAATCTTTTCTTTCTTTATTTATTTATTTTTATATTTATTTTTGGCTGCGTTGGGTCTTCGTTTCTGTGCGAGGGCTTTCTCTAGTTGTGGCAAGCAGGGGCCACTCGTCATCGCGGTGCGTGGGCCTCTTCACTATCGCAGCATCTTTTGTTGCGGAGCACAGGCTCCAGACGCGCAGGCTCAGTAGTTGTGGCTCACGGGCCTAGTTGCTCCGCAGCATGTGGGATCTTCCCAGACCAGGGCTCGAACCCGTGTACCCTGCATTAGCAGGCAGATTCTCAACCACTGCGCCACCAGGGAAGCCCTATACTCTTTTAATTTAAGATTTTTTTTTTTTTTTAGATGTGGACCATTTTTAAAGTCTTTATTGAATTTGTTACAATATTGCTTCTGTTTTATATTTTGGTTTTTTGGCGTGAGGCATGTGGGATCTTAGCTTCCCGACCAGGGATCAAATCCGCACCCCTTGCATTGTAAGGCAAAGTCCTGACCACTGGACCGTCAGGGAAGTACCCCTCTTGATACTCTTAAAAATGACTGAGAATCCCAAAGAGCTTTTGTTTATGTGGGTTGTATCTGTTGATACTTACCATATTAGAAATTAAAACTGAGAAATTTTGTAAACACAGGAATATACAAACACACATTCCATTAGCTGTTAGAGCAATGATGTCATCACATATGGTCATGTAGCCTCTGGAAGCTTCACTGTACAGTTGACCCTGGAATGACGCAGGGGTTAGAGGCGCTGATCCCCACACAGTCAAAAGTTCACGTATAACTTTTGACTCCCCCAAAACCTAAACTAATAGAATGCTGTTGACCAGAAGCCTTACTGGTTACATAAACAGTCAATTAACATGTATTTTGTATGTTATATTTGTTGTATACTGTATTCTTACAGTAATAAAGTAAGCTTACTAACAGTAATAAAGTAAGCTTACTAACAGTAATAAAGTAAGCTTACTAATAAAGTAAGCTAGAGGAAAGAAAATGTTATTAAGAAAATCATAAGGAAGGAGAAAATACATTTACAGTACTGTACTGTCTTTATCGATACCATAAATTTATGTCGTCTGTTTACAAGATGAATCATCTGTCAGCACCTACATCAATATTGTCTTATATGGTACAAAACACTGTAGATGTTATACATATTACTAACACTGGACATCAAAAATGAAAAGATAATGTGGAAAATAAATTCATATTTATTTACGTGCATAACGATTCATGCATTGATAACAAACAAGCAGCAGTATGGTTGCTTTACAGTAGCCTCGTGTAATCAGTACAGTTCCTTCATAGTAGCCTAACCTATACACTAATGAAAGGATCGTAATAAAATTTTTTATGGCATAGAGTGTCACAGTCATATTCATAATATCTTTTTTAAAAAACCAGTTACATGGGATGATAGGCTGATACACAGTTTCTCCAGTTAGAGAGAGAGACTGTACAGTAATGTAATTCTTTGAAAACAGAGTTATAAAACAGTAAGAAAACTAGCATTATTAATTTTATATTAAATATCACTAAACTTATGTATCTACATATATTTTATGCATTCATGACGCACCTTTTTCTTAATTTTTTTGATATTTCTAGGCTACACAGTTTATCTGCAAGTTTTTTCAAATTGTTACAAATCTCCAAATTTTTTTCCAGTATATTTACTGAAAAAAATGCACGTATAGGTGGACCCATGCAGTTCAAATCCATGTTGTTCAAGTGTCATCTGCATATTCATGCGAGAAGAAGAGTAAAAAAAGAAAATAACATCTTAGTGTTATTTTGAAAATAATTTGCACCCTCCAGACACTTGAAAGAGTTCAGGGGACCCCTCCAGGGCTTCCCAGCCCGTATTTTGAAAACTGCTAGTCTAGGATAATGTTAACTTTAGCCAATTGGAGTGATAAATAAAGTGTATTAGCCTTTCCAAATTATTTTCATATAAATGAAAAACTATATACAATTAAACAAATCTTTATAAATCATTCATTAAAAGAAGATTACCCACTGTAGAATGTGTATGTTAACTCTTCCGCCAAATGAGCTAGCTGTTCGGTTTACTGACGGTAGGACTATTCAAAGCAGACAGTGGAAATATGTTATCAGATGGTCACACTGAAGGTTCTTCTCTCTGACCCTTCTCAGCACAGTCATGTCCTTACTTGGAGCCTGCAACTCAACATGACTTGAGGTTTATTGGTGGAAAATATATCACTAACCAATTCAGCTTTCTTTAGTTATGCATTTGCACCTAACAAATAAATGCATCAAAAAGAGAGGGTATAGCTGCTCCATTGTGTTGTATTTCATTTTTAGCCAAGTTCCAATGGTCCTGTAAAGAAGTCCATGCGTGAGAAGGCCGTTGAAAGAAGGAACATCAATAAAGAGCACAACAGTAACTTTAAAGCCGGGTATATTCCAATTGATGAAGATCGCCTGCATAAAACGGGGCTGAGAGGGAGAAAGGGCAGCTTAGCCATCTGTGTGATTATCCTCCTGTTTATTCTGGCTGTCATCAATTTAATTGTGAGTATTTAGTACAGAATATTCTTTTCTTAATTACCATGGGGAATTTTTCTTCTGTTTTTTAGTCAAATCGTGGACTCTCTTCCTATCATTTCTTTCAGGACCCTCTTTCTGCTTTTCTGTACAGGCATACCTTGTTTTATTGCCCTTAGCTTTATTGCACTTTGCAGATACTGCGTTTTTTACAAATTGAAGGTTTGTGGCAACCCTGCATCAAGCACATCTGTCGGTGCCATTTTCCCAACCGCATTTGCTCACTTCAGTCTCCATGTCACAGTTTGGTAATTCTCACAATATTTCAAGCTTTTTCAATATTAGTATATTTGTTATGGTGAGCTGTGATCAGTGATCTTTAATGTTACTATTGTAATTTTTGGGGGTTGCCACTAACCACATCCATGTAAGATGGTGAATTTAATTGATAAATGTTGTGTACGTTCTGACTGCTCCATTCACTGGCCGTTCCCCGTTTCTCTCCCTCTTCTCGGACCTCCCTATTCCCTGAGATAACCCTACAATGGCCTCTAAGTGTTCAAGTGAAAGGAGGAGTTGCAGGTGTCCCTCGCTTTAAATCAAAAGTTAGAAATGATGAAGCTTAGTGAGGAAGGCACGTGAAAAGCTGAGATCAGCTGAAAGCTAGGCCTCTTACGCCAAATACTTAGCCAAGTTGTGAATGCGAAGGAAAGGTTCTTGAAGGAAATTAGAAGTCCTACTCTAGGGAACATGTGAATGATAAGAAAGCAAAACAGTCTTATTGCTGATATGGAGAAAGGTTTACTGGTCTGGGTAGAAGATCAAAACAATGACAATATTCCCTCAAGTCAAAGACAAATCCAGAGCAAGGCCCTAACTCTCTTTAATTCTCTGAAGGCCGAGAGAGGTGAGGAAACTGCAGAAGAAGTTCGAAGCTAACAGAGGTTGGTTCATGAGGTTTAAAGAAAGAAGCCGTCTCCATAACATAAAAGTACAAGGCGAAGCAGCAAGTGCTGATGTAGAAGCTGAAGCAACTTATCCAGAAGATCTTGCTAAGATAAGTAATGAAGGTGGCTACACTAAACAACAAATTTTCCATGCAAACAAAAGAGCCTTCTATTAGAAGAAGATGCCATCTTGGACTTTCATAGCTAGAGACGAGAAGTCGGTGCCTGGCTTCAAAGCTTCAAAGGACAGGGTGACTCTCCGTTAGGGGCTAAGGCAGGCAGTGACTTTAAGTTGAATCCAGTGCTCATTTGCCATTTGGAAAATCCTAGGGCCCTTAAGAATTATGCTAAATCTACTTCTGCCTGGGCTCTATAAACGGAACAACAAAATCTGGATAACTGCACACCTGTTTACAACATAGTTTACTGAATATTTTAAGCCCACTGTTAAGATCTACTGCTCAGAAAAAAAGATTTCTCTCAAAATGTTACACCTCATGGACAATGCATTGGCCACCCAAGAGCTCTGATGGAGATGTACAATGAAATTAGTGTTGTTTTCATGCTTGCTAACACAACATCCATTCTGCAGCCCACAGATCAAGCAATAATTTTGACTTTCAGGTCTTATTATTTAAGAAATACATTTTTTAAGGCTATAGCTGCCATAGATAATGATTCCTCTGATGGATCTAGGTGAAGTAAGTTGAAAAGCCTCTGGAAAGGATTCATCATTCTAGATGCCATTAAGAACATTAGCAATTCATGAGAAGAGGTCAAAATATCAAAGTTAACAGGAGTTTGGAAGAAGTTGATTCCAGCCCTATGGATGACTTTGAGGGGTTTAAGCCTTCAGTGGAGCAAGTAACTGCAGATGTGATAGAAATAGCAAGATAATTAGAATTAGAAGTGGAGCCTGAAGATGTGACTGAATTGCTACCATCTCATGATAAAACTTCAAAGGATAAGGAGTTGCTTCTTATGGATGAGCAAAGAAAGTGTTTTCTTGAGATGGAATCTACTCCTGGTGGAGATGCTGTGAAGATTATTGAAATGACAATAAAGGATTTAGAATATTCCATAAACTTAGTTGATAAGGCAGTGGCAGGGGCTGCCTGAGCTGCTTCCAAGCCTTAAGAATGTTTGCATCTCTGTGAAGCCCTGCTGTACCTAAGTTTACCAGGAGATTTGGGTCGGAGTGGGGTTGACGGGCTTCATCGTTTATAAAATCAGGAGTGCTGATAAAAGAAGTAAAGCCTTGAAAGCTTCCAGTCCTACGCCTGCTCGTGGTCATCATTAACCAGCTTTACTTGGATGGGACGTCGGTCTGGCCGTATTGTGGGAATGTGGGACATCATGCACACTTGTAGCAGTGCCGCTGTCCTCGAGCACGAATAGACATACCTGTGAGATACCCGCAACAAAAAGAAAGAAATTAAATAAAGCAGTGGCAGGATGGCCCCAGCCACCCCAGCCTTCAGTGACCACCACCCTGGTTAGTCAGCAGCCGTCAGCGTCAAGGGAAGACCCTTCACCAGCAAAGAGATTACAACTTGCTAAACGCTCAGGTGATGGTTAGCATTTTTTTAGCAAAAAAGTATTTTCTAATTAAGGTATGCACATTGGTTTTTTTGGGTTTTGGTTTTTTGGTTTTTTTCAGCCGCATCGCGTGGCTTATACAGGACCTTAGTTCCCGAACCAGGGATCGAACCCCGGGACCCCGGCAGTGAGAGCGCCGAGTCCTAACCACTGGACTGCCAGGGAATTCCCTATACATAGTTTTTTTAGACATAATCCTGTTGCACACGTAATAGACTACAGTATAGTGTAGCCATAAGTTTTATATGCACTTGGAAACCAAAAAAGTTTGTGTGGACTTGCTTTATTGCAACATTCGCTTTATTGCTGTTATCTGGAACCAAACCCACAATTTCTCTGAAGTATGCCTGTATATGTTTTATCTCTTATTGAATTTTAATGAATATTTTCTATATGAAAACCTAGTATGTTAATATTGCCATGCACTAATTTTATTTAGAAAAAAATGTTCATAGACTCTTTCCTTTAAAAGACTTAACTTTTAGGGCTTCCCCCAACGCAGGGGACACGGGTTCGAGCCCTGGTCTGGGAAGATGCCACATGCCGCAGAGCAACTAAGCCCATGCGCCACAACTACTGAGCCTGTGCTCTAGAGCCCGTGCTCCACAACAAGAGAAGCCACCGCAATGAGAAACCCGCGCACCACAACGAAGAGTAGCCCCCGCTTGCCAGCAACAAAGACCCAATGCAACCAAAAATAATTAATTAATTAATTTTAAAAAATAAAAGACTTAACTTTTAAAAGGTTAGAGTCAACTCAATAGAAGAGACCTTTGCCAAGATGATTTTACTGCCTTCATCTCTCCTAAAAATATACTCCTTCCTGTTTTCATTCAACTTTTCCAAAATTTGCTCTTGCCACCTCAGCTAGATTTTAAAATTGTAAACCTTGGATGGCAGTAAAGGGTTATAGTTTGTAGTCCTAAATCTCTGTTATAAAAGAATGAAAGGATCTGAGGTAGACTGGTTTACACTAAGGTGTGAGGAACTGGTGTGTTGCCTTTTCCAAAGATATTTGCTGTCTTAAAGAAGAAGACTTTTAATCCAAGGTTGTAACTACCTGAGGGTTAAATTTGAACCTCTCTGGCATGTGTGTGGATAGATATTTTCAGAGAGTGATTATTGGTATCCCTGAGACCAATCATGAACATGGATGCAGCAGTTCTAACGTAATTTCACTTACTACTGTATTTTTTTACTTCTAATACTCTCAAACCAGTCCATTGTATTTTATGTACATCCAAAACATTTGTGTCTAATTCTTCACTTAAATCAAAAAGAGCTTATACTGTAAATAGCTTTACTAGGAGCACATGTTCTGAATGTATTTTATTTTAGAAATTTATTTTTTTGGAAAGTTATGGTTAAGATGGCAAAAAAAAAAAAAAAAGGACATTTTCATCCCCTTCTGCTTTAAAAGCTCATCCTAAGGTGACAATGTCAAGAACCAGAAATATCTTGGAAGAAAGTGGGAGGCAGCCGAAATCCTGAACCGTAATATATGAAGACAGAAAGGAGGAGGAGTGGCAAATAACTTACCAGAGAAGAGAAACTGCATGTTGGGGGAGAGGGTTGCAGGGGACATTGGTGGAAGTGTCTTGCAGAATCCTGAAAAGCCTCAGGAACTGGAAATACAAGTGCCTTGAAAAGCAGAAGTGAAGGGGGAACTGAAAACAGAGAGCTTGTTTGAAAAGTCCATGGAAGGAGGCATGCAATCCCCAGCCTCCCTCTCATTCCAGGCAGCAGTTAGGCAGCCAGCCCTCCTAACCCCACACTGAACCAGAGGGGATTCTTTCTGCCTGAGGATATTGCCAAGAGGAGAGTAGGGATTGGTTTCCACACTGAAGGCAGGAAAGCCTGTATCCTGAGCACTGAGGCTCCCTTATCCTCATCCTCCACCTCCAGCTCCCTGTACCAGGCTTACATCCCCCAGCAAGAGATAAAATAGCCTGCTCTGGAGAAACTGAAGAACATAGAGAAAAGACCTGAAGATACACTTGGCAGGTCCCTGTGAAAAAGCCACCTAATCTCCCTACTGTGAAGCCTGTCAGTCACAAGTGCCACCCCACCCAGAGAACTTTCCCTGAGCTTTTTATAACCGCTCTGTTAACTATGAACACAGAGCCACCAGGGGTCAGTAGATTTTTATGGAAAGCTCCCAGAATTGAGAAATGATTGAGACCAAAAGCACCCAAACCATGGGGAAAGTGGGAATTCAGGGAAGTGGAGAGACGGCAACAAATGACAGGAAACTTAAAAAAATTAAAACACACAATCAGTAGCTTCAGAGAAGTCAGAGGATATTGCATCCATTAAACAAGGATACCGTGCCATTAAACAGAAGCAGTTAAAGAATATGGAAGAACTCATAGAAATACACATACATGGATGGATGGATGGATAGATATAGATAGATAGATAGACAGACATTGGAAGATAAAAGAAAATCTTCCACAAAGTTCAACTAAATTAAAGAATCAATCCAGGAACATTCTGTTAATAAGAGTTTTAGAAAGAGAGAAGAAAAAACACAATGGGAAGAAAGTTATCAAATAAATAAATCAAGAAAGATTCCTAGGACAGGTTGAAAACTACCATTCTGGATCCAGCATGTGCATTAAAAAAAGACTCACACCAAGGCTATTACTGTGAAATTTAAGAAGACCAGGGATAAAGAGATGATTCTAAAACCTTCCAGAGAATTAAAAAAACAGGTTTTGTATAAAGAACACAAAATCAGAGTGGCATCGGACCTGTCAAAAGCAGTGCTGGAAACTAGAAGGCAAGAAAGCAAGGACCTTCAAAATTCAGAGAGAAAATAATTTCAAATCTAGAAATGCATACCAAGCTAAACTATCAGTCAAATGTGAGGAATTATAGAGACATTGTTTTAGCCACGCACACTCTCAAAAAATATTTACTTCACGTACATTCTTTCTAAGGAAGCCACGGGACAATGTGCTCTACCAAAAGAAGGTACAAAACCAAGAATGTTGAAGACAAGGATACCGGAAACTGGGTACCCTGCATGGGAGAAAGACGAAAGGAAGTTCCAGCATGAAAGTGAAGGGAAAGCTCATGATTACAACCATACGACAGACCCAGAGGGCAGGAGCTCAGACTGGAGCAAGAAGATGAGGATTCATTCCAGAAAGATTTCTTGGGAGAGGAAAATATAACTAAATACATTTTCTGGGAGGTTTGGACTTTTAGAACATTTTATTAAGAGACATTTTATGGAAATGTTGGAGAGTTTGGAAAAACTTAGTCTGATTTTCAAAGAAACTAAGCAAATGAAAGAAGGACAAATATTAAACTCTGAAAGACACAAAGTACAAGAAGGGAACTGCCATCATAGTACAGTATTTGGCTTAGCAGTGAACAATATTTATATTGTTGTAATACTGAAAATACTGAACATGGATTTAACCAAAACTTGAGATTGGAGTTGGAGGAGAAGAAATATAAATGAGCTAAAATTCTCATCTGCTAAAATAGAAAATTGATAGATACAACCTAAAATTGATCAGTGAAGAAATAACATATACTTATATTTAGAAATATGGAGATAAATTCTAGACGAAATAGCTAAGATTGTTGAAAAGTGGTTGTTCCTGGACGAGGTGTAGGGGAGGTAGAAGAAATAAACTGCTCTTTTTTTTTTTTATTACAGAACCTTTAGCACTTTTTGACTTTTAGTTATTGGTATGTAATACCTTGATAAAAATAAAATTGGTTTTGTTTGTAAGTGGAAACCCAATTGATGTGTTCATCTCATTGATGAAACACTTTAAGAAGTTTAATCCTTTGGCAACTATCTTTCTTATTTGTTTACTGATTATGTTAAATGTATGCTACCTATTAACAGTGGGCTTGATTTCTTTTTTAGGTAACGCTTGTTATCTGGGCTGTGATTCGCATTGGACCAAATGGCTGTGACAGCATGGAGTTTCATGAAAGTGGTCTGCTTCGATTTAAACAAGTATCTGACATGGGAGTTATACATCCTCTTTATAAGAGCACAGTAGGAGGAAGGCGAAATGAAAATTTAGTCATCACTGGCAACAACCAGCCTGTAAGTAACCACATTAATTGAGGAACATTAGAGAAAAATTCTTCGTAAAAACCTAGAGTTGATTACTGGAAATGGATACTTTCCTTTAGAGAAAATTCATAATATATTTAATAATATTGTTGGTCTTCTCATCTATTAATGTTAGATACTTTCTTAATATTCTAGATTTTGTCCCATGGTAGCATTTTCTGGGATAGATATAATTACTGTAAGAATATGTAGTTTACGCTTTTCTCCTCCATATGAGGAAACCATTTAAAAAAGCACCTTCCCAGGTTAGAATACCCTCTACTCTCTGGGAGTCTGGAAGAGAATATGCCAGTCTAGTCAGTGGCAGCCCCTGTCAAGTGGCTACTATAATGTAGGTTTTCAACTGACCAGAACCTCAAGGAGGCATCCTTACTGCCCCTGCCCATCGTAGCTCTGGGCCCCTGTGCTCTGCGACCATCTGTGTCTGCCAAGCATTACAGCAAATAAGCATGTTAAGGCCTCGTTTTAAAGGACTCTTCTCCCAAGCGGGTGGAAGGAGTCAGAGAGAGGCAGTTAAAATTATTAGGAGTTAAGCCTGCTATTGTAGAATTTTCTTATAATGTTCTTGATGAATTTTGGATGCAGTCTTGTTCGAAAACATATTCATGATAAAGTGTTTTTCTGAAGATTGTTTTTCAGCAAGGGACAACAAAGCTCAGTGTAGAAAAGAACAAAACTTCTATTATAAGTGACATTGGTGTGCAGTTTTTCGACCCAAGGACTCAAAATATCTTATTCAGCACAGACTATGAAACTCATGAGTTTCGTTTGCCAAGTGGAGTGAAAAGTTTGAATGTTCAAAAAGCATCTACTGAAAGGGTATGATTTATTTTCCTTGCTTTATTAATGGAAGAGAATTACTATCTAAAGTTACAAAGTGTGTGAGGTGGGGGGGCAGGGGCAGCTTTACTAATAAAATGCTATGAAAGAAGTGACTCCAGAGCAGCGGAAAGGATTAGTTCTAGATTTGTCATCAACTAGTTTATGTGACCGTTATCAAATCATCTCTCTTTATCTCTACATGTGTAAAATGTGAATTAAAACACTTGCCTTTCATATGTTGTCATTGAAACGCCTCCTCCTCTATCTGTAATAATAATCCTCACTTTAATGTAGAAACTCTTCATCACTACTTTTTTTTTTAATCTTCAGATTACCAGCAATGCTACTAGTGATTTAAATATAAAAGTTGATGGACGTGCTATTGTGCGTGGAAATGAAGGAGTATTCATTATGGGCAAAACCATTGAATTTCACATGGGTGGTAATATGGAGTTAAAGGCTGTGAGTATTTTTTGATTTTAAGAGAATTATTAGATTCTTGGGTACATAAGTCCTTATGTGGAAAAATGGTTATGAAAAATGATAATGTAGTTGTATTTTTTGGACATGGAAAGATGTTCAAAATGGATTATGAAGTGAAAGAAAGTTATAAAACCATCTGTGAAATATCTCATTTTTCTTTTTCAGATTATGTGTATGTTTATAGCAACCTAGAAGGGTATGCCAAAATGTCAACAATGGTTAGTTATGGGTAGCAGGGTAACAGATGATTTTCCTTTTATTTCTGCTTGCCTGTTATTTTCTAAATTTTATTTTTTTTGCATAATGATGCCTGTGTTATTTTAAAAGGCAAACAAACAAGCAAGCAAAAAGCTTCCAAAAGAGAATTCTCAGTGTGCACGCCCTGAAGTTGACAGGGTTTTTTTCAGTTAAAGATTTTTCACATCTCTTCATGGGTTTTGTGTCTAGTGATGTGAAAATCAATTAGCAAATATATTAAATGTATTTTTATTTATACATCTATTATTAATTGTAAAGGAAAAAGATTTTGCCTTTATTATACCTGTTGAAAAGTAAAATTTTCTTTGTGCCTCACAGATTATATCTGAACTTTAATAAGTAACATTTTTCATATAAGGGAGCGATAAGTTCGACAACATTTTACCTGCTCACAATTCTGGTCAAAGTATATTTATTCAAAATGTCTTTGGGCACCTGCTCTATGCTACCTAATTAAAGCTAATTAAATTTGTTTTACTAAGCATTAAATGACAAAAGTTAAACCTAAGGACTTATAAAATAGTTCTTTCCTTTTAAAAAATTTAATCATAGTTCTTGAAGGAAAAAACTTTAAAAAATTAAGTTCTTTCAATTTCATAAATATCTTTTCCCCATGAAGAATATGTTCCAATCTCTAAATAATAAATATGAACATAAAACGTGATTCTTGCCAGAAACTCAATAGTAATGCTGAGTATTGTTTACATACATTGTAGAAAGAAGCCATTCCTCTGAGAGAATAATAGTGTTGAAGAATGGTCACAGTGGGGCTGTTGTTCTCTGCATCAGAAACTCAAAAGCAGCAAGAGATGGGATTGATTTGTTTATAGCCATTAGCAAGTCACCTAAATCTTTTATTTTTTTCTACCTGAAAATTCTACCTGTTGTTAATATGACATACTTTGAAATACATATACACACATATCAGTTTCTCCACAGTTAAAAAAAATAAGCCAGTATTGAAAAGATAATTAGCTTTATAATTCAGTTAATATCAGAGGTTAGTTTTTAAGTGTATGGCTAGTCATTAGAAAGAATTTTATCAATCAAACTGCTTTTTTAAAAAAACTGCTAAGACAAATATTATATCACTTACATGTGGACTCTAAGAAACAGTACAAATGAATCTATATACAAAATAGAAACAGACATTAAAAACAAATTTATGGTTACCAAAGGGGAAAGGAAGGCAGGGAGGGATAAATTAGGAGAATGGGATTAACAGATACAAACTACTATATATAAAACAGATAAGTCACAAGAATTTAATAACCTATAATGGAAAATAACCTGAAAAAATATATATATGACTGAATCACCTTGATGTACACCTGAAACTAACACAGTATTGTAAATTAACTATACTTCAATTAAAAAAAAAAATACTTTAGCAATTTAAAGAAAGTAAAATTACATAACCACAAGATGGCAGCGTTGGAACAAAATTTGAAAATTCCATATACTATCACTACATAGTCAATTAGCCATTTCCATTACTTCATAATCAACTTTCGTTGCTTTAAATACCCTCTATAAGCTGATGGCTCTCAACTTGGAACTCCTTCTTTCTCCTCTGAACTAAGATTCACATATCCAGCTGCCTTCTTACCTCTCCACTTCAATATCTAATAGGCATCTCAAACTCAAGAAGTCTAAAGTCTTCATATCCTCCTTCCTTCCCCAAACATGGATTTCTTTCAGTGTTCCCATCTTGTTAAATGGTACCCATTAGTTCATCAGCAAAGCCTTTGGGCTCTACCTTCAGAAGATGTACAGAGTCTGGCTGATTCTCACCACCACCACCATGGTGTAAACCAGCATCGTTTCCTGCCTGCACTGCTAGGATAGCCTCCTAAGTGGTCTCCCTGCTTCGTCTTTCACCCCTGTATTCAGTTCTCTGTACAGCAGCCAGAGCGATCCTTTTTAAAAGATCGTCACTTCTCTATTCAGAACCTTCCAAATGGCTTCCCATCTGATTCAGAATCAAATCCAAAGTCCATTCCCTGGCCTTATGTGTCTGGCCCCTAGTTATTTCTTTGACTCATCTCCTACCTACCAGTCGACTCCCTCTCTCTGTCCTTCAACCACTCTGGCCTCCTCTCTGTTCCTAGAACACAAGGCACGTCCTCACCTTGGGGCCTTTGCGTATGTGCTTTCCTCTGCCCAGTTACCCACATGCCCTACTCCCTCATGTCATCCAGTTTCCATCAGACTGTGACCTTATCAGAGAGGTCTTCCCTGACCATCCTCTGGTCACTCTCTCTCTACTTATCCTGACTTGCTTTTCTCAGATGATGTCCTGTTTGTTTTACCTCTTCAGGTGTTTGTTGTCTGCCCTTCCCCAGTAAATGGGGACTTGGAATTTGCCTGTCTGTTGACTGCTGCATCCCCAGCACCTAGAATAGTATCTGACACATAGGAGACCTTTAATAATTATTTGTTGAATGAATGAAAAGAAGAAAAGGGAAGAAGGGAGAGAGAGGGTTAGGAGTTCCGAAAAAGAGAGGGTCTGCAATACTAGAATGTTCCTGGGATAGTGGGCTGGAAGAAGAGAACCTCCAGGCGGTTTTCTTTGAGTGCCTGGGCTTCAAAATTGTATGGTTTGAATTCACTTCATTTATGGTGTTACAAAAAAACATTGGAAATTAAAATTACTTTCCTCTAGGAGAAAAACAGTCTTTTTCTTCTTATCGTCAGAAATTTATCAATCAGTAGCTTGGTTAAAACTCTCTTAGGAAGTAATAAATGAAAATGATCTGAGACCTTATCAGTATTAGTCTTATTGTGCACTTAGGAATTTTGATATAATTTTTAACTAATTAAGAAATAAATTGTGTTAACAAGTGTACTGATATAAATTGTGAACAATTACTAAGAGGTCACTAGGTGAATTTTGATTGGTTTTGGTTTTCTGTTGTTGTTGTTTGGGTCATGACTTTTTCTTGCTGCCCTCTATTCTTGCTAAGATTTCAGTGAGTTTTGTTTATTAATTTTGTTCTCCCCCTACTTGTGGATGCAAACAAGCCATATGAGTTTTCTCCTGATAGGAAAACAGCATCATCCTGAATGGAACTGTGGTGGTCAGCACAACTCGCCTCCCTAGTTCCTCCAGCGGAGACCAGTTTGGGGGCGGTGACTGGGTACGCTACAAGCTCTGTATGTGCGCTGACGGAACCCTCTTCAAAGTACAAGTGACGGGCCAGAACATGGGCTGCCAGACCTCAGACAACCCCTGTGGAGACACTCATTAGAAGAACCCGAGAGGGCGTCAGTAGGTTCATATCGTGACTTGACTTTTTTTTTTTTTCAGAGTAGGCATGCAAATCATGTTTTTACAGAGTTTGTGATAACTCGTAATTATTTTATCTGCAGAGCACTACTGTATCTATTATATAGTCTCCATGTTTAAAATAGTCTCAGAGACCCTAAATTCTAATACATTTCATTAAGTTGCACTGATCTGCAATTTACAGTTCTCTAAAACAATTAAGAGAAGTGATTACAATCAATATTAATCTTTAAAGAAGTGTTTTTAAAATGCCACTGTTCCTTGTCTAAAGGCTAAAGGGCTGAAGCAACTGTTCAGACTCACTATAAGTAAGCTTTTGGTAACTAATGGGGATAGACCCACTTAAGATGTTTAAAGGTACACCATCAGTAAATGTTACATGCTCTGTCTTTTGGCTTCTAAGAGGAAAGACAGATTTTTAGTGCATTGACTTTCAGCCATATTCTCACATGCAAGTGAGGTCATTAAAGAACTTCACATATGGGAGTTAGTAAGAAACTATGGTTCCTTAGTTTTGCACTAGGAAGAAAATACTCTAATAGAATGTATACTCATTAAATATTGGTAAGTATTGTGCTCGCAATGTGGTAGAAGTTAAAGCACCATCTCAGCTTTAACTGTTAAATGATGATAGCTGTCATGTATTGAGCACCTTACAGTGCTAGGCATTGTCCTAGGCATTGCACATGGAATGTCTCTGATTCTCACCACAACTCTATAAGCAGGTGTTGTTATCCCAGTTTACCCATTAGGAAACTGAGGTTCAGAGAAGTTAAGAAACTTGCCTAATGTTACAGAGGAAATAGCAGAGTTGGGATTGGAATTCGGGTGTGATTCAAACCTAGATGGACCTGTTTCTAAATACCGCATTCTTTTCACTATCTGCGCTGGAGTTTTAATTATTTAAAACTCTGCAAAGATGAACAAGGACTAATCCGGACTTACCTAGGCAGATAAGAATCAAACAAAACAGGTATGCTTACTCTAATTAAAAGAAAATAAATCAATCTCAGTCAAAAAACTGACCAATCACTGTCAGATTTTAAATTTTCTTAAGCCAATTCCAAAATATACTATAGAGAGATCAAATTGGCCTAGTTGTGGGTTGCCCCCGTTTCCCAACTGGGGTACCTGAATGGGTAAAAGGGTTGCCAAGATATGTATGCCCTCAGCCCTCGGGGCAGCACAGTGGGAAATGGGGAGGCCATGCCCCAGATGAGTCCTGCTGGCCCAGAATGGCTGGTGGATTTACCCCAGCAAGCCAGACAAATATTACCCTTTTTAATGTGTACCATACCTTGTAAAAAGTCAGGAAGCACTGGACTAAAGGGTACTAATGCAGGAAATAATATAAGTAATTTTTACGTAAGTATGAGATTGATCTCTGCTCCTAACATCACCACCCGTTATAATGTATTACAACCCTCAAGCCAGTTGATTTTTAAGGTGTTTTATATTTGACTTGAAAGGAACTCTCTGGTATTATTAAGATACACATAACATCAGGAAGAGAGACCTCAAAGTAGTTTGCTGTAAAATAGGCAGAAGAGATAAATCATAGGCCCCATTCTGCATTCAAGTAAAATATTCTGTCCTTGCCAGTTTGAACTATACAGATAAGAAAATCAATACAAAAACAAAATTTGCATTCAATATTTTCACAGTTCTCTCTGATAGAAAAACCAAATACTTTAGAGATTATGAATAGTCATTGAAGTATACTAAAGTAGAGATTGACTTACTACCTACTACTGAGTGAAGTTTTTTTTTTAAGTGAAGAAAAAAAGAGTGAAATTTATGACCTCTGGGTGTTATTTGTTGTCGTGATATTCAGAACCCATATGAATATATTCAGTATCATTTAATATCTGAATAATGTTCAGAAAAAATCCATTGGAATATTCGTTCAGATGCTCAGTGTATTTGTAAATTTTACATTCATTACTTGTCTGCTCTATTTAGATTTGTTTTGAAAGTTTGTTTAGGTAAGTATTTTTACAAAAACCACAGAACACTATGTTACAAAGTATTATTTATTGAATGTAATTCATGAAATAATCTATTTTTACTTCTCTTTGAGAAATACTTGTTTTTGATACATCTCCATTAAGTGCTTTGGACATGAGAGAATATTTTGATGTTTTCACAGAACTGATTGTTAAGGTAACAGGTATAGTAATTTAGGACACTTTACAGGTAACTTTTGCTTTTTCATTGAAATGTAGACCTGGGAAATTCCCTGGGAAGCAGAACAAGAACAAACTGTCCATTTTACCTGTGACCTGTTTAGCATAACAGTAAAGCCTCAGCTACTCATTCTCACCATCAGATGCTATTTTTCTATAAACTGAATTGTTAATTTTGCCTCTTCTGCTGTCATTCCTCCCCTCCATCAAGCGCTGATATGACAAGCAACAGACTTGGGGGAGGTAGAGGACAAAGACAGGATCCCAGGAGATGGGGCAGACACATGCTTGTTTAAATAACTACAGTCCTTTAGAGGTGGATTATAATGACATGGGGGAGAAATGAAATGAAAGCAAGGTATTTTAGGGGCTCTCTAATGGGCAGGTAGGAAGAATGCAAAACTATACACAGTAGGGACTGTATGTGTGCTCTGTAATATTTTAAAATATACTTATTTGTATTCTTTTTGCATTGAAAAAACAAATTGTGTGTGATAGTTTTGAATGAAAAGTGGAAGTTCTACCTAGTTTTTGAGTGAGTTTTTTTAAAGATCATGAGAATGTTACGGTGCTAAACTTGACAAAAAAGAAAAAGAGAACATTGAAATGCTGATAATTTTAGTAATCTTTTTTAAAGCATTGAGAGGGGCAAAGATTACAAGTTATGCCATACAAAAATAAACCTATAAATGTGTCGAGTTACCAATTTGACTTTCAGTTGATTCAGTTTGTAATAACTATTAATGACCTCTGTTTACAATAAAGATTCTGTAAAATTGTTTGCTGTTAATGTTTTAATTGTTAAAATATTAGCAGGTTTCTACTTACTCATATAAACGTGCTGAATGTAAATACAGCTTGAGAATTGGACGCTGCCAGTATTTATGTAATCTCTCTGGAATCCTGGAACTCAAAGTTAGAAGTTGTACAGACCCCGTCTGGAAAGTCCTACCCTCTGCATTGCAGAAGGCCTCTCTCTGTTGGCTTTTCCCCCAGTATCCCAGGGGAATGTGCACCACGCTGTCTGTCGCTGTCACCTCTGCAAGAGGCCAGAGCTTGGAGATGAAAGGGTTGAAGGTTTGCCACAGGGCAGGCTCCAGGGCAGATGGGTGGAGCCTCAAAGGCTCAAGTCTAAAATCCCCACCTGGCTTGATTCAGAGAGAGACCCATTTGAAAAATCCCTAAGGATCAAAGGTATGCCTTAGAAACGGTGTTACTGTTTTGTTCTTTCTACATCTTAGCAAAACTAGCCTCTCCTGCTTTTTTTCTTCTAACTGTTGTAACTTCTCTTTCTTTTATATAGGAATGAACTCTTCATTTCCTTTCTACTTTGTTTTTTCTACTGCCTTCTCCCTATCTCACTGTCTGACACACCCAGTATTTCTGCTTCCTCATACTTAAGCTTAAATATGTCCATTTAAAGATTTACATTCCACGTAATTGTCTCCAACATCCTCAGAAAATTTTTCTGGAGTTCTCAGGTGTTCCTTACCTAATACATATAAGTTTGTTTTATATATATATAATATTTTTTTTAATTTACAAATGAATACCTTTCTCTTTATGATATAAGATTATCCTTATCTAGGTGTTTTGAACTCAAAACTGGTAGTTATAGATAAATCTCTTCAACTTAGAAAGAATCAGGTCCGTGAAAATCTTACTTAAGTCCCCTTAAGAAGAAGTTTTTTTCAGCCACGTATTTCTCTTCAGTATTGTGGTGTGCCTGTGAAGGATGAATCTTTTTTCGTTGCTGATGTTGTTACATTAGCTTGCTATATAATTACATAGGCAATGATTGCAGCTTTGAATATGGTAACAAATATCTTTCTGACTCTACAAATTAATTCAGTTTCTGGTATTGCATAAGAGGCACACTTTAAAAATAAATCACTCCTCCATGCTGTAGGGCACCTTTGCAGTTCATAGCCACGTGTACCGGAACTTAGATGCCTTTCAAAATATGGCAGATTTGACCTTGTATGAAACCAAAGTTTAAAAAGTTACATGGTAAATTTCATCCATTGCATACATTCATTTATCCAAGCAGAGCATAGCCCTATGACAGACTGCAGACTATTAAAAATATAAAACATGGGGGAAAATATATAGATACGTAGATGAGATAAATAGATGATAGGTAGATGATACAGATATAGCCCTATATATAGATATATAGATAGCATAGTCCTATGACAGACTAAAGACTATGAAACATGTAAAACATGGGGGGAAGTTATATATATATGTATGTATGTATGACAACATGGCCCTTACCATCTGGGAGCTTATAGTCTTTTGGGCTGTTAAAAACAGACGCAATGCAAAGCAATAGCAATACAGGACAGTACTGATAGTCTGTCAAACTGAATGTTACTAACATGCATTCATTCATTCAATAAATATTTACTGAAAGATTTCTGAACAAAATAGAGGCCAAAGCAGGAAGAAGGGTCTTCAGGTCATAGGATTTGTGATGGATCTGGAAGGACATATGTAGGATTTGGACTGAGGAGAGGAAAAGGCATTGGGCTTGGAATTGGAGTGAACTAAAAGCTAATTTTTGCATGAGGTCTACATATATACCAAGGTGCACAAGCCCCATCTTGTAGTTGCTCCACATGTACTTTTAAAACTAGTTCATAAAGTAAAGTAAATAATACAAAGCCTGGGATGCCAACCTGAGGGATTTGGACTGTAGGCACTGCGGAGCCCTTTAACGATTCTGAATGAGGATACGATATGGGAAAACAGTACTATGGGGAAGTAACCCTTTGGAATTTCATTGGATGAATCAAGAAGGAAAATTGAAAGGCAGTGACAGGAAAACCAGTTAGCCCATTCTAGTATTGCAGATTAGTGATGAGAACTAGAGTGGTGCCATTTGCCATTGGAACAGAACGGAAGGGACAATTTGTTGTAAACCTACGTGCCGAGTAATGGGGTTATTTGTACACACACTGATTTTTTAATGGAATTTAGTAATTAAAACAAATCACAAAAAAGTTATTCATCTACTCTTAAAGTTGTTTTTTGTGTATACATTCAGGCATTGTGATTTGTAGTTACTTGTTTTAAAGCTTTCAGTTGCTTCTCAAGAATCTTTGGTGATTATATCTTCATGGGTCCTAGGGAGAGCATCCTTTTTATAACCCATTTTTTTTTAACGTAGATATCTAAATGGTTTCAAGTGGATTTGAAAAGTCACAAAAGCCGCAAAGACAAAGCTTGTAGTTCTTCTAGTCATTAAAAAAATCAAGAGTCTCTTTCATGAGTTGAACTTTCCACCGATGCAGTTCCACGGTTTGGTGTAACTGTATGGCTTGTCACTCATGTGATAAAGCACATGGCTGATTACCGTGCTGTAAAATAAGGATAATAGACTTTGCTCGGTACTAAAGACCAGGAAGGAAGCAGAGAATTTTTTTTTTTTTTTTTTTTTTTTAGTTTTCTGTTTTGTTCAAAGCTTTATCCTGAAAATAAGCACTACATAATATTTTTTATTTTTTATTTTTATTTTTATTTTTTTTAACATCTTTATTGGAATATAATTGCTTTACAATGGTGTGTTAGTTTCTGCTCTACAACAAAGTGAATCAGCCACACATAGACATATGTTCCCACATCTCCTCCCTCCCGCATCTCCCTCCCTCCCACCTCCCCCATCCCACCCCTCCAAGCGGTCACAACTTTTTAATCTTGGTAGGTTTCCCTCATTCCAAAGCAGACTGCAGGGTGAGTAATCCTGGAAAAGCAGACACAGAGGTGAGGCCCAAGTGAATACATATTTTCTGACAAATCAGGAGGGGTTTTTTCTTTAAAAATGTGGCATAAATGTAATTTTACACTATAGCTGTTTACCATTTTGGTAGCTACATTTTGCCCCACTTTCTAAGAAATCAAACATCCGTGTAAATTGACAGTCAAGGCAAGATAACTCTCCTAAATCTTAAATTGAAAATTAAAATTTCTGCTTATTTGCTATTAGTTTTTACATAAGTTATTTTGAATAAGTCAATTTTTCTTTCTCCAGGCATTATGAAAAACCTACGTTTCAGAGTCATTACCGTGGTTATAGGTCTTTATTTTACTGGCACAATGACAAACCCATCAAGAAAAAGTATTTTCTTCAATTCCGAGTGCCAATGGAACGGATATCTTCTGACAAATTGTTCTTTTGCTGGAAAGCATGAAATACCTGTGGACATATCACAGATAGCAGCCACAGTGGATGTAAGTTCCAGTTTCTTTAGGGTTCTCTTACAAACTCGCATGAAAAAAGAAGAATGGAATATAAAACACCTGGACCTCAGTAACAATCTCATATCGAAAATAACCTTAAGCTCTCTTGCACATTTTCATGCTTTGGAAATATTAAACCTCAGCAACAACGCCATTCACTCCGTGTCATTGGATCTACTCAGTTTCAAGTCCTTGTGCGTGAAGCGCCACAGAGGCAGCTTAAGAAATGGGCTTCCATTTCTAAAGTTGCTCATTCTTCAAAGAAATAAACTCAGTCACATTCCCAAGGGTAAGTACAACTTTAAAAGATGGACTAGACCACGAAACGATGAGTATGTGGAGAGCTAATGTTTTATGTCAATAAGAATTCCAGGTTTGTTTTCAGTTTCAAGGAAACAGCTGAAAGCAAAGCAATTGGATCAGAGCAAATATAATAAAAGGAGTTTCTTAGTGGAATTTTAAGTTATAATATGTGGAATTTAAAGTCAATGTAATTTAATCTCCCATTGCTATAACTTACATTAATCTTATATGGATTTGTCAAGAGATACTAGGAAGTATTTAAGTACTAAATAATAATGTGTGATTTTAAATTACCTACTTTGATTTATGTATTTTTTATTACTAATTACAGAAAAGCACTGAGAAATAGCTAGTTCAGATGCTTTTAATATGTAACAATGCAAATTAAGTGTTGCCGTATTTATAATTTTTATTTTTACAGAATACATTTTACATCTTCTTATCTAGTTTTCCTCCAAATGTAGACTACATATATGCTAATATTATATATAAACTTCCTTATTATCAAATCAAAGTAGAACTCCTTAGCAGAAATCCACATACCCTCCTATTATAATAAATTCTCATCCATTCCAACACTCAATAACCTACATTTTGGAGTTCCTTAACTAATCCACCAATGTTTTATTTAGAAAATGTATCAGATTCATAAGCCAGAGCTTCCTTTTTATATTCAGGAGTGCTAGACAGTTTCCTTTCCCTGTCTATTTTCAGTCTTGGTCACTATTTGCTAAGTACTTACTTTATATAAGATCTTATGCTAAAAAAAGAAAGTGTAAGGATATTGTCATTTTTCTCCATCTCAAATTATGCATATTTAGTTTTTCTCATTTTCAGTTCTTTCATTTCATGCTTTTATTTTTTTATTTATTCGTTTATTTTTTGCTCTTTCTCCAGTATCTTGTTTTAAGCATAATTTTGACTATAATAGCCTGGCAGGTGAAGGGACTACTATTTCAGTCACCACATCAGCAGAATTGTGTGAGAAGGACAGGAGTCTTCTCTCCCTGAACTTTTCCATAAAAGCAGTGTATAGTATTTTCAGTGCAAAGTGTAAACTAATTGCGTTTTATTTTATGATTTTTATCACATTGTTCTTATTACAAAAGGAATGCCTGTTTTTTGTAAAACATTAGGAATTAAAGAAAAATTAAAAGGGAAACATTAAAGTCCCTCATGTAATATGTATTCTTCAAGTTTATTCTTTATGCCTACATATATATTTTTCTTTCAAAATTGGATTTACTGTCCATAATATTTCATAACATAATTTTATATCACAGAATATTTTGAACATCTTTACATAATTAAGCAATCTCATAAATAATATTTTAAATAGTTGAATAATTTTAATATATACATATATTATAATCTGTTCAATCAAACAACATTTAGATTATTTCCATTTTGTTTGCTATAACTCTGACAAACATCATTAAAGCTACACATATCCACATGATATAACTGTGTTTTCTAACTAGTATGGTAGATGTGAATCTCAGCCCACAAATTCAAGTGTACTGGAGATATAACCTTCTACTGTTTATAACTCAGCACAGTTTCTGATTCTGAGCCCCCATTTTGCTAGCGTCAGTTGTGGTGGGATGTAGGGGTACTTACACTTAACATCAGTTTTTCATGGGCTTTCCTTTATCTTTTCCTAGATTTATACCGCAGCTGTAGAATCTTATACCCTGACAAGGCATCAAAGTGTGTGTGTGTGTGTGTGTGTGTGTGTGTGTGTGTGTGTGTGTGTGTGTGTGTGTGTCCCTTACCCCCTCTAGCCAGAGAATGTTTCTTTTCAGTCTTTCAGTTTGGAGAAAATTCTTACCTGCTTTTGTTTCTTCAAAACTCTCTATCTAGATCTAGAAATTCCTTTCCTCTAAAGATTCAGGCCTTTGGAAAACAAAAGCCAAAAAGACTTGTAGTCGCCTCTGCTTGCCTCTGCTTTCTGCCTTGCGATGTGCCTCCCCTGGAACAATTAACACAGAGCTTTTAGTTTCTGCTTGAACAGAGAGAAAGGACACAAGGAAAATAGAGACAGGTAAAAGCTTAATATGTCAAAATATTATCCCACCATAACAGTAGATAGAGAAACGCTGACTATATCTCCTTAAGGCAGATGAATTCTCCAGAGCTAACTGGAGGTTAGGATGAATACATTTCATTTAAGGACCAAATATCCCTATAAAATGCAGATACAGTCCCATCCTCCTTTCCCAAGTTAAACTTCTGCCTCCCAGAATATCAGGAAATATGTTAAGCTTGCCAAGGAGGGGATAAAAAGATGTGAAATGAGCAAATCCTTTATCTGAAATTCTAATGGAATTCTAGCAAATAAAACCATGGAGTGATGAATGAAACAGTTTGATGATGGAGGTCCACTGTAAGCCCTGAATCTAATTGGATGTAATTCAGAGTTCTTTTCTCCATAGCATTTTGCGGTTTGAAGTGTTTTCCTGTAATCATCATACACTTTCAGTTCTTATTAGGGACTAGAGTCCCCTCTGGCGTCCCGTCCCATTTTATGATTCTGTGACTATGGCTGGGTAACTCTGACGTTGAAATCCCATTTTCGAGGGAAAAAGCTGGTAAGAGAGGTGCCCCCTGAAGTGCCATCCTATTCCTGACCTTTGTTCTTTTTTGATTCCTTTATCCTACGCCTTTTTAAAGGAAATGTCTAGATAATGTAATATTTACTCAGAACTGTGAGGATTAAAGGAAAGATGTATCTTAAGAACCTAACTTAACACAGTATTTGGCGTCATAAACAGTAGCTATTAAAACGTGAAAAGTACTTCATAAACTTCTAAAGTACTTTGCAAATATTAGTTATTATTACTCTCGGCACAGATTGAGAATAACAGTCTTTTAGAAACAAATGATAAATTTGTTTTTGTCTGAATCTCAAGTTATCTTTTAAAATGTTAAATAATTATTGCAGTAGATGTGACTCCTAGCCCACTATAATTCATAAGCAGAGAATCATTTGTATCTAACTATTTACATAGGTGTTTGCACTCATCTAAAGATAATTAATTAGAGATTTCTCAGAAAGCAGCAATCAAGCAATTGGCCTATAGCACCTTTATAAATCATGTTTCACATGTCTTAATATGGTGACAGTTTATAGAGCCAGTGAAAAGTTGCTTTGACTGTGGAAAGCCCATTTTTGTAAGGGTGAAAGATCACATTGACTAACCAGCCCAGTGTCAGCTGATTTCCTTTCTTGATGCTGATCATCTGTGATATTACCAATAAGCTTCATGTTGGGAAAACACCCAGAGGAGGTACCGGCCAATGCAATTCACAAAACAGAAGCCAGCCATGAATTTAACCTTCATGATCATTCCACCTTCCTCCCATATTCTTGGAGTACAGCATTAATAATGGAAAAATCAGTTTAAAAAAATTGAGAACAAGGGGATTGGTCTCCAGTTAAACTATCCCACTTTCATCAAGCAGTATTTCTGGAGTGCCCACAAAGTGCCTGAAAATGCACTCAGCACCAACATCTTACTGAGTTTCCAGTTAGGTTGAAAGACCAGATGTGACAGCCTCACATTAACATACTAAATTCCAGAATCCAAGAGATAAATATGTTATCAATGAGATGAAATAATACCTGATTTTTGAAACTGATGGAGGAGAGAAAAACATAACCAGTGTATTGTTGAAAAAAAAAGTATATTCTTTTCATTTGTAGGGAATTGAACCTTTCATCCTGATTACTATTTGGATTATGGAAATACCAATAACCAATGCTCTCAAAACCAATTCAGGTTCTAAAGTAACAAAATGAATGTATATCATTAAGCTAAAAGGTCAAGGTCTTTGGCTCATCTATATAAATTTGACCACATTAAGGGGCTGATTTTATGACTCAAATATCTTATCCAGCATCATTCCAGACTCTATTCCAATTCCTAATACTCTTTGAACTTGAAGCCATAACCCTTGAATATCATCATTTTATGTTATCAGATTATCACATTTGGGAGACCACTTAAGAAGTTCAGAGTCCAAAGGAATATTTCTAAGATGGTGTAGTGTCTGGGCGTGCCCTCTGTGGCTTTTTTTCTCATAGACACTGAGATAATTTCTTGGAAATAATGAAACTGCCTCTGGCATTTTAAATGCAAAGGCTTATCAAATTTCCTGCCTATGTGATCATCAGAAAGCAGTTCAATAAATAATCCCATCTCCACAAAAGTGCCTCCATATGCCTCTCCCAACATTTGACTCTCTTAAAACATAAAATGTACTCTCTGATGTCCAAGCCCCAGCTCTGAATGCACCTCACAACCTCTTTCACTCACCTGAATACTCCTCAACGTTGATTTGCCATGCAAAATATGTAAAAGAACGTATTCCGTTATTGAGAAACACAGCCAAGTGTCATAGAAGAGTTTACCCAAATTTTCCAACTCCATCTTGAGAGACCCCCAAACAAAAAGGTCATTTGCAGGACTCCACCATTTCTCTTAATAACATTGAACCTTAATTCTCTAAAATTGGAAGTAAAAGGAAAATCTTCATGTGGGAGGAGTAACTGAACTTCACAGTCTTAATTCCCATGTGCAGAAGTTTCCCTTCCTCTTGGGGATCTTATCTTGATATTAAGAAGGGAGTTAAATAAGAAGATATTCTTATAACTCTCCATGTTCAAAATCACCCCCATGCTTGGGCATGTTCTGGTCCCACTCTTCCTATTTACTCTTTTATTTTATCTTTTATACTCCTTGTATTACTCTATTTGCTTGTTTATTGACCTTAAGCAAGTCACCTAACCTATAAAAGCTTCCTGGTCCTTATCTTTAACTGGAGATAGTGATATATACAGGCTTGATGTGAGGGTTAGAGATAGCATTTGTAAAAACTATAACACACAGAGTGATGATATATGTAAAACATCTCTCATTGTACCTCGTACATAACAGGTGCTCAAAAAGTGTTAGTTCTCCTTTAAGGCCATTTGATCAGCCTGAGTATCTAATTCTGTTTCCCATCTCAGTCTTTGCTATAATAGTCATCACCTCCTTGATTTCTGGTACAATGAGTAACTGAAGGTGATTTTCATTCTCTTTCTACAACTGTTCAGAGTTTGTATAAAGTTCAGAGTACTCACCAACAATCTTGCACTACAGTTCATACTTCTGTAGGCCTGTATAATGTTGGAGGCCGCTGATTCTCCATGTTCTGAGTGCTCTGGTCTGTCCTCTGGCTCTCTGAACCACGCTGACCTGTGAGACCATCACCACTATCAAGATAACTATCCATCACCCCCCAAAATTTCCTCATGCCTCTCTGCAATCTATCTTTCCCACCCATCATCTGTCCGCTGCCCAAGTAGCCACTGATCTTCTTTCTGTCACTATCGATTCATTTGCATTTTCTATAATTTTATATAAATGCAATCGTTCAACACATTCTTTTATTTTTGATGTATCTTCTTTCATTCAGTATAATTATTTTGAGATTCATCCATGTTGTTGTATGTATTAAAATTGCATTCCTTTTTATTTCTGAGTAGAATTTCATTGTGTGGATACTCTCATTTACCTGTCAGCAGACACTTGGGCTGTCTTTTTTGGTATTACAAATAAAACTGCTAGCTAAAGGGATGGAGAAAGATACGCCATTAGAGAAACACTAATCTAAGGAAAGGTGGAGTAGCCATATTAATTTCAGACAAAGGAGACTTCAGGGATAAAGAAAGCACTACTTAATGATAAAGGGAAGAGTTCTTGAAGGGGATATAATAATTCTAATGTGAATACACCTAACAACAGATTGTCAAAATATGTGAGGAAAAACCTGACAGAACTGTAAAGAGAAGTGAGCAAATCTGTTACCAAACCTAACTTGCGTCTGCTGGCCCGATGTGCAACAAAGCCGATCTACTGGCACCGGGTTGTGGTGAAGGAGAGCACAGACAGCATTTACCTCAGGGTGCCGAGGAAGGAGAACAGGCAGCTCATGCTCACATGGCCTGAACTCCTTGATGGTTTTCAGAGAAGAGTTTTTAAAGACAGGGTGAGGGAGAGGGTCATAGGGTGTGTGATCCGCTCATGCGCAATTCTCTGATTGGTTGATGGCAAAGAAACAGGGTGATGTTTCAGGAATCATCAACCTTCTGGTTCCAACCATGGGGTCTATCTATGTGCTCATGGGGTCAGCATGCAGTTAACTTCCTCCACCTGGTGGGGGTCTTAGTATCTGCAAAACAGCTCGAGGCTATGACTCAGGATGTTATCTATACCCTTGAGGAGGAACTAAAGGTCATTGACTTTTTTTTATAGCTAAACTATTATTTTTTTTAATTGAAGTATAGTTGATTTACAATGTTGTTCCAATCTCTGCTGTACAGCAAAGTGACTCAGTTATACACACATATACATTCTTTTTTTATATTCTTTTCCATTATGGTTTATCACAGGATACTGAATATAGTTCCCTGTGCAATACAGTAGGACCTTGTTGTTTATCCATTCTAAAGGTAATAGTTTGCACCTGCCAACCCCAAACTCCCCCAGTCCGTCCCTCTCCCTCCCCCGCTCTCCCTTGGCAACCACAAGTCTGTTTCTGTTTTGTAGATAGGTTCACTTGTGCCGTATTTTAGATTCCACATATAAGTGATATCACATGGTATTTGTCTTTCTCTTTCTGACTTACTTCACTTAGTATGATAATCTCTAGTTGCATCCATGTTGCTGCAAATGGCATTATTTCATTCTTTTTTATGGCTGAGTAGTATTCCATTGTATATATGTACCACATCTTCTTTATCCATTCATCTGTCCATGGACATTTAGGTTGTTTCCATGTTTTGGCTCTTGTGAACAGTGCTGCTATGAACATAGGGAGGCATGTATCTTTTTGAATTATAGTTTTGTCTGGGTATATTCTCAGGAGTGGGATTGCTAGACCATATGATCATTCTATTTTTATAAACTATTATTATTTTGTCTTGCTTGACTGTTTTCCTTTGTTTCTACATTTTGTCACTTCTGTGATTGAATTTGCTCTTTGGAACTTGGGGAAGCCCTAGGAGGCTAAAGCTTTTCTACAAATGAGAGGCCAGGGACACAGGGGTCTGTCCCTGAGAAGGCCCTGCAAGGTCCAGCTCCATTTCAAATCCACTGTTACAGTGGAGATTTCAACACCCCCCTATCCATTGATAGAGACCAAACTAGACATGGTCTCCCTCTCCACTGAACTCCTGGGGTACTTATTCAATTCAGTTAAGTACTAAATATGATAGGGACCATGAGCTCACATCCCTGTACAGGTCAGGCAATTATCATGAAAATGTTAAGAAACTTCTTTCATATCAGCTTCTGTGTTGCATTTTTTTCTCAAGACCCATACATTTGCATATTAAAACACATAGGAATATTCTTCACTCCAGAAAGAAATGTATTTTCTCCAGAGCTGGGTTCCCAAGTTGGATGCCTCCTGACTGTAATGATGAAGCAGAATCCTGCTGGGGGTGGGAGGTGGAAGGGAGAATAGACTAAAGTGCCCAGGGCAGCGGGGCAACACACAGTGGCTCAGCAGTGGCTATTTATGAACCAATATGGAAGTATTTCTCACCAGCATATGCCAGCTGAATCTCAGCCTTGGCTCTCTCTCTCATTTTTTTTAAACATACAGGCTTCTTGGCCTATCCTTTGTCTTCCTATTTTTGATAGAGACATCATATTCTTCTGTAAGTGCATGCCCCATCCAAAGCAGGCAGCCCTCATTCAGCTCCAGCCAAATGTCTTGTGCCAGTTGAGACTTATTTTTCAAGAGAAGCTAGAAATGTACATGTTTGTATTGAATCTTTGATGTTGGCTCAACAACTTTTAAATCTCTGTGCAGGTCAAACACTGTGACTTCTAGCCTATTGAATGTATATTATATATTGGGCATTACAAGTGTTCACAAAGGTGTGAATTCTGCCCTGAAAGGACTAATCATCTGATGGAGAGGCTGACAAACAACAATTATTTTACAGTCAATAGTGGGGGTAAAACTGCTTTATATAACTAATAACTTTTTCTTGTGTGTGTGTCTTATCACGCAACCAGACACAAAGTTTCTCTGCTGTCTTTGTCCTCAGCACGAAGTGCCATGCTCATAATATTTTGACTGAGTTGTCATCCTTGTGGTCTCTTGCTTAGTCTGTGCAGCTGAAATGAGCAAATGAGAACATAGATGTGCAGCCATTTCATTTAGGTCATCATCTGTCTGCATAATTAGTCTTACAGTAAGTACTGATAATAGATAGTAGTGCAGATAGTAGACAAGGAACAAACCCTTCTGGAATTGAACCAACCTGATCTGCTATGTAGTAGTTTGTTAAAGACACAGACTATGTGTGAGAACAGAGCAGAAGGAAACGTAAAAATGCAGGGCTTCCATGTGAGACTCATATGGGAACTCAAATTTGGAAGACTGCTATGGCTGGCACATCATTCTCAACCTTAATCTTCAGTGCCAAATGGGCCTCATGGTTACTTCTGGAATCAAGTGAAATACAAAGGCAGAGACCAAAACTCAATTATATTATTTTGCCAGAAAATAAAACCTCTAGCTATAACATACTACCTTTGAAAAATATAAAAAATAGTTATAATATCAACAATAAGTAGTTAAAGGATACATCTACAAAATAGAATAAGAACATCTTAAAAGGGGAAGAATTCATCCATGTAAATAAAGCATCAAAACAACTTTTTCCTCTATAACCATAGCAAGATCATCCAGTTTTACCCATGGTTCAATCAAATAAGCAAGTATCATATTTACCGTTTCATTCAATCAAGGTTAAATTTTTGATTGATGCTTTTATTATAAAATTAGCACATGTTCATTCAAAGGAAGAATTCAAAAGTGTATAAAATAGAAGCATAGTTTCACCTCCCTCCACCATCCTACTTCTAAGTGTAGCTACCACTGGTAGCTTAGTTCATCTCCTTCCAGGCCTCTTTCTCTTCTCTCTTGAAACATATGTGTATGTTTGCATGTGGCCTTTTTTTCCAAGAACATTAGAATTATACTCTACTTTCCTGCAACTTAACTTTTCCTTTCTGTTCAGTTATTTCATGTTGATCTATCCCATTCTCTTTTAAGACTACACAGTATTTTGTAGTATTGATATGCCATCCTTTGCCCATTCTCTGTCGTGAACCATTTAAGTTGTGTCCAATTTTCCACCATTACAAACAATGCTGCAGTAAATACCACCAATTTATATTTCAATTTGCTTTTTAATTTTAACAGGGCTATGGAAACTGAAGTCATTACAGAGTTTGGATCTGTCATTCAATGGGATAACGCAAATTGGTTTGTCTGATTTTCATAACTGCCTGCAACTAGAAAACCTCCATTTAAAGAGCAACAAGATATTCAGAATTCATCCAGAAGCCTTCAAGGACCTAAAAAAATTACAGGTTAGAAAATAGTGTTTATAATATTTCAAATATGCAGAACTATAGGCAATTATATTAGAAGAATATTTCCATTGAAGAGTTTCTTCATGCCCAATAGTACTGGCTACCAATCGAAAAATATGTCTATTTTAAGATTCCCCTAAAAGAGCCGAAGTCTCTCTCTTGCCTCAAAAATCCAAGGCCTCAGTAGTGGACGTGAATGTGGACATTTTATTTGAACATGTATGCTCAGCAGCAAGAATTGGTACATTATTTTTCCTGAATCTAATTAAACCCAACTCCAAGCTGCCACTTACCAGTTGGCAAGAGATTAAATCTCGGTTATTAGCAAGGCTCCCTCCCTGAGCTACAAGGTCAGTCAAAGGTCCCTGGGGTTTTATGCAATTTGGGACTATATGGGCCTAAATGGGCTCTACACCCCATATAGCCCAGGACCACATGGACCTCTGAAGGCCAGTGACCCTGGTGCTTCCACACCAAAATTGGGCACAGAATAATACAAATCATAATGATATCCACTCATCCACACTTACCACGTGCCACATGCAGTTCTAAACATCAGAGCCAGGTTGGGGGGATCGACGTCACATTTTGGAGCCATGGTGCCTGTCTCTCGGGCACCTTGCAGTGAATCTCACCGAGGTCCTGACGGCTGGGAGTGTGAGTAAGCCCCAGAGCCCTGCTCTAGCTTTGGCAGCTTCAGCCCCTTCTCCTCCTAGCCCCTTCCTCCTCTCTCCTCCTCTTCGGGGAGATATTGTAAAATCTCCCCTCAGTGCTCCTTTAGAAACACCAGGACCTAGAGATGGCTTAGGAGAAGGTTGAATCCCCCGTCCCCGTAACCTGCACCACACACCCCCATTCTTTATATAGGCCAGTATCATCCAATAAAGCATAATGTGGGCCACATATGTAACTTCAGATGTTCTCGGTAACTAGATTTAAGAAGTAAAAGTAAGCAGGTGAATTTAATTTTACTAATATATTTTGTAACCCAATATATCCAAATATTATCTTTTACACATGTAGTCAATATAAAAATTATTAATGAGATATTTTCCATTCTCTTTTTTCATACTAAGTCTTCAAAGCCCTGTGTGTATAGCTGATGCTTGGTATCCAAGGGGATTGGTTCCAGGAACCCCATGGATACCAAAATCCGTGGATGCTCAAGTCCTTCATGTAAAATGGCATGGTACTTGCGTAAAACCTAAACACATCCTCCCATATACTTTAAATCATCTCTAGATTACTTATAATAATACAATGTAAATGCTATGTAAATACAATGTAAGTGCTATGTAAATAGTTGCCTGTGCAGGACAAATTCAAGTTTTGCTTTTTGGAACACTCAGAATTTTTTTTTTTTTTTAAACTATTTTCTGTCCATGGTTGGTTGAATCCGAGAATGCAGAAACCACAGATATGGAGGGCAGACCGTATCTTACCCTTACTGCACATCCCAGTTTGGACTAGCCATATGTCAATGATCGATAGCCATATGTGGCCAATGGCTGTCACCTTAGAGCACATCAATGCAGACAGCTGGCGTTTTCCCAGTTTTATGTAAGGTGCTCTTCGAGCATAGCTGCAAGACAAATGCCCAACCTCGCCCCCGCCCCTTTCAACTGGAATGGCCCTCCAAGCCCGTCCTCTCTCAAAGGGAGACTAGTGACGCAGTGGTGAGGGAGGTCCACTCTGCAGCCAGCTGCCTGAGTTTAACCCTAGGCTCTGCTGCTCACCAGCCACACAATCTTGGGTAAGTTACCGAATCACTCTGTGCCTCAGTTTTCTCATCTGTAAAATGGACATAAGTTGCTTCCTTTCTCATAGAGCTTTGTGAGAATTAAGTGTTTTAATCCATAGACTGTGCTTTGAACAGTAGTTGGAATACAGTAAGCCCTTTATAAATGTAGACTACATATAGAAATTCTAAAGTGGCTGCGACGCCCTACTCTTTTAACCTACAAATCTGATTGTAAGCTTTCACGACAAGGGCCTGGCCCCTGCTTGCCCCTCCAGCCTCATTTCAAGCCACCCTCCCCTTGCTGACTGCATTCCTGCCTGGTTTTCACCCCAAGCCCTCCCCTCTTGCTGATGCTTTTGCCTGGAAGAGCTAACTCTTACTAGCCCTCAAGGAAGCCTTCCCTGGGTCTCCAGATTGAATTAGTTTCCGTTTATACACAGGTATAGTAGACTGTGCTTTTTCCATATTGCACGTATGGACAGTGAAATTATTTCATTTTAGGTATGGTTTAGCCATTAATGCCTATATCCCCATAACCCTTGTACCAGACGGTGAGCTCTTTGAGGACATACATCATGGCTATTTTGTTTTCTAATGCTTAACATATGTCCAGTACATACCATGTATTTACAAACACTTGTTGATTAAACAAAGGAATGAATGGCTGGATGATGATCACGGATAGGTGTATTAGTTATCTATTGCTGAGGTCAGCAATCCAGGCAAGGCTTGGCTGGGGCCTCTGCTGAGGGTGTCTCAAGAGATTGCAGTCAAACCACGGAGGGCAGGTGGGCGACGAGCAGGCCCAGGGGCCGGGAGGCTGCGGGCAGTGGCGCTGGGCCCGGCGCAGCAAGAGAGGCCCCGAGATGCCGAGCAAGAGGAGGTACAACGTGCGGCTCCCACCGGCCCGATCAAGAAGATCGTGTAGACGGACGAAGAGATTGGGAAGGTGGCGGCGGCCGTGCCTGTCATCCTCTGTCGGGCGCTCGAGCTTTTCCCGAAGTCACTGTGGAGGAAGGCCTGCCAGTGACCCAGTCCTGAAACGCCAAGACCGTGAGCACAACCCCCCGGAAGCAGTGCAACGTGCTGGAGCAGCAGTTTGACTTCTTGAAGGTTCTGGTGGCGTCCATGCCTGACGTGTAGGGGGACGGGGAAGACAACCACGTGGATGGGAACAAGGGTCCCCGCAGGGGCCAGAAGAACGGTGGGGTGAGAAGCAAAGGCAAGGACAAGAAGCTGTCAGGGACAGGCTCAGAGCAGGAGGATGTCTGAGGATACAGACAGTGACGGGGAAGAAGAGACACCCCTGGCCCCATTCCAGGCCAGCCACCCCCCTGCCCGCTTCCAGAGCCGCCCCCCCCGCCGACACCCTTCATGCCCTTCACCTCGACTCTGCCTCTGCCCCCAGCACCCCACCGCCTGGGCCCCTCAGCACCTGAGGCAGAGGATGAAGAGGATTATGACTCCTAGCGCCCTCTGCCCCCCAGGCCACACCCCCTTTTAGCTGGGTTTAGTTGCTCTGGGGGGAAGGGAGACGTTAGAGCTGTTCTTAAGTTTATTAATAAAATAATAATAAAAGGGGGGAAATAAAGGCTGCAATCAAGGTGTTGGCCAGGGCTGGAGTCTCACCTGAAGGCCCAGGGGAGGAAGGATCCACTTCCAAGCCCACGTGGTCGTTGGCAGGATTCAGTTCCACGTGGGCTACTGGGCTTCGGGCGCCGTTCCTTACTGGCTGCCAGCCTAAGCCTGCCCTCAGTTCTGTGCCGTGTGGCCCTCCCCACAGGGCAGTTCACAGCATGGCAGCTCGCTTCAGAGCCCGAAGGAGAGAGGCTGCTAGCAAGAACATTACAGTCTTATGGAATGTAATCGTGGAAGGGACATCCATTGCCTTTGCCACGGTCTGTCGGTTAGAAGAGAGGCACAGGTCTTGCCTGTACTCAAGGGGAGGAGATTACCCAGATGGTGTGAATACGGGGGCAGGTTACTGGGGACCTGTCTGCCGTCGTAGTTATCAGAGCAGACGAGAAAGTCCACTTAACTTGGCAGTGCTCCCGGTTCACCACAAACAGGCTGTCGGATTGCCTGGGAACCTCATTTAGTATATTGTGTACTGATTATATTTGTATGTGTAATTTCCCTATGCCTGTTTTATTTCCTGTGCATTTTTATTGTGCTTTATAAGTCTTCTGCAGCTCACAGGTAATAGATGCTACAGGCAAACTAAAAAACAAGCCCAAGAACGTTCTGAATCATCTGTAATTCTAAATTACCTGAGCTGCCCAGAATCATACAATTTCTCTTTCTCTATTAACCCTTCTGCCTGTTCAGCAATAACTCTAAAAACTTCTTTGGGAACATGAGCATATTTGGTACCAGAAGTTCGAATATTAAAATGGATGTAGTTGCGTTTTTTCCCAGGAGACGTATTTAATACTTGCATTATATATTACGTGTCTTCCCACGTGGGGATCTTTTCAGAAACCAGATAGATTTTTCAAAGCATAAATTCATCATCATGTGGCGGTAGAATGAAATGTTTCGTTGGCATTTCAAATAAGCATTCCTTTTCTTCTGCCATTCTTCTTAGAGCAGTAATTTGTTAGCAACGTTATATGCTTCTCCCAATCTTTCTATAATGTACGCTCCTTTCAAATGACAGTGGATGGCCACTTCTTTAGCCAGATTGGACTATTCTGTTTTAATCTTTTCTCAGAAATTATTCCTCCTGAATCATTTGATTAGCTTTCTGTCCTCTCTTCTGTTTTGCTTTTAGTTTCGTGATTTATAGTATAATAGCTGCTAGGATGAAAAAAAAAAAAAAATGCAGACATGCACTAAGAAGAAAATACCCCCAAAAACATTAGAATATTTCACCCTGTTGTTGAGGAGGGGGTACATAGAAAACTATTGATCCTAGTCAAGGCCAGGCCAAAGCAAAGTTTTGTTTTGTTTTGTTTTTCCTTCCTGGTCCCAGTCTCCTACTTCCTATTTTTGACAGCCTTCCCTTGGGAGTCAAGAGTGCTTGGTTACTCAACAGTGCAAAGGTCCCCCTCACTACTGAGTCTTGGTTATGGTGCTGTTTGAGTGTTTGTCTGAGTAAGCTCTTCTCAGGAATTTATATAACCCAAGATGCCAATGCTGCTTTTTCCCTGATGTTTATTAAACAATTGACCTGAATTACATTCAGCCTCCATGGTTTTCATCCATGGCCCTCTTTTTTACTTTTCAGCAAGGTTTGCATTTATGATTTTCTCCCAAACCTCATGACCTGGCTCTGCGCATCCCTTCACTCCAGTGCAGTGGGAGCTCAGGCTCCGAGAGGCTGTGTTCTGGAGTGGAAGGCACACAGCTACGGAGCCAGATCAGGTCTCAACTCTGCCATTCACTCATTCATTCATTCATTCATTCATTCCTCCATTATTTTCTGAGCACCTGGGTACCAAGCCTTAGGAATAGGCATTATATGGGATATACTGTGACCTAGCCCAGTTTCCTCCTCTGTAAAAAAGGGGGAAATGACAAAGTTGTTGGGAGCAATAGAGATAATGCATGTAAAGCACCCAGTAGAATGCCTGGTACACAGCGATGCTCTGCAAATGGTAGCTAGAGCTACACCTAACTATGCTGTCCTGGCCACATCACACCACTGCCATATCCAGCTTCACAGATCCTACTCTGTGTTTTTAGAGTCACTGAATCCTTTTTGTTCCCCGGTTTCCCCTTCATTTCTGATGAGACTAGGAAAATTAGTCATTTTGTTTATACTGAGTAGCCATGGATGCAGAGAAATGTACTATTACCTTTAAGATAATACTTGATGCAAAAGAACTCTCTTTGCTACTTTTAGTCAACCGCAGTTCTTCTGGGCTCTGTGTCATCATCCAGTATCTCCTGCCACTTTGAAGATCACAGTGCTTCTAGACATTCTAGACCTGATATCTAATTCCAGACCTTGATAACAACTGGGAGTCCAGGTTATATCGAACAGTACAAATCACAGTTCATAGGAAAGAAGGAAGGGAAAATGATTGGGCATCTAATACAGGCACCATACTTAAAGCTTTCACATACATTTAATCCTCAGAACAACCCTGGGAGGTAGGCTCATTGAGAGTCAACAATTTGCCGAGTCTCACAGAATTCTTAGGGACAAAGCAGGGAATTAAACCCAGTATTCTGACTCTGAGATCAGTGCTAAATTCATATTGCTTCCATAGATATATAGACAGTATCTGTAACTAGTTTATTTTGTCTCCAAATGTCTTTATTCACAGACTGTCCTAAAGTTGTTTCTTCTCAATCAGGTTGTAGACCTCAGCAACAATGCCCTGACCGCCATCCTGCCGATGATGATGGTGGCTCTAGAACTTCCCCACCTGGAGGCTGACTTGGCTGGTAACCAGTGGCAGTGTGACTATGGCGTGGCAGTCTTCCAAAATGTTATTTCTGAATCCTGGAGAAAAAAGTGGAATGCAATTTGCAACAAGTCTATTGGTAAGTCAGTAGTGCCTCTTCTCTCAGAAATGGTTCCATTTAAACAGAAAAGAGCACATGAAAAATTTAGTCTCATTTGAAACAGTGACAGTCCCCCCAGAAGCAAGAGTGCTGGTCTATGGCATTAGTCATCCTTGGGCTGTATCACAGAAAAATCATTGGTACCTAACTGTTTTCCTCAGTTCATGAACGAGTTTCTTCACGTGGTCAGAGAAACCTAGCTCAGCTAGCTCATAAACCACTGGATTTGGTCAAAACCAGAAATTTCACAAAGAGAGGATTTTTTCCCTAAAGCCCCAAAATGTCATATTTTTATCCCAAATATTAACAAAATAATTGATCAAAGAAAGCACTTCTAAAACTTGAAACATAATTATTTAAAGTGCTGGCTAACCCTCTGGAAGTATAATCCTATACATATACAAAACACACATATTTCAAAAGTCTATTTTTCTTTGATTTGTTCCCTGCCACTCTCCCAAACTGCTAGAATATGTGACTGCAGTTGAATATTTTGGAAAGCTTTTTTTTTTTTCCCACTATTAACTATCTTGGCTAATTCTCAAACTCCTAACTGGGGGGGGGCGGGGGGGGGAAAGTCATTTTTTTAAAATGAGTCCTGGCCTCTGTTCTGTTCAGGACTGCTATTAAGTAGAGACATGGCCATGCTTGCCGGGTTTAGGAGAAATCCATGAAGATTAGAGAGAAGTCTTAATGGTGACAGCCACACTTGTTTCACTGCCCCGTACGAGCCACAGTGGCATTCTGAGTGTGGAGGGCAGAATGTCAGGAACCAGCAGAGAAACCTGAATATTTATGCTGTTTGCCAGCACTGAGGAATGGTGAGGAAATGATACAGCAAACACAGGTGTGGCCAAGGCAGATTCTGCAGAGGGTTGATGGAATGTTCTCGTAAATGTGCAGTAAGTAGGGAAGGCTGTGGAGAAAGGAGGAACGACGTGGCTGTCCCTACAGACTGGCTTCCTTTCTCCCGTGGGCAGCAGTCAGTCAGGAAGCCTAAGACACACAGTCTCCCGGGCCTGGGAGCAGCACACCCGAGCCTGAGAGCCTCGTGTAAGTGTGCACAGAGCCTGACACATGCTGTCGGCATCAACAACCAATCAAGCAATCAGCCAGTAAAGTTGCTAATCGTGTAATACCCACTTTAAATCTAGCTAGACGAGGACTGAGGACTCACAGATGCTTTTTAAACCACTGGAATCTCATTCCCGTGTCAACTCAGCGTGTGCTTTTACCCCCACTCTCAGGGAAGGAGGAGACCTACTGGTGGACGCCCACAAGGCGAGCATCCAGAGAGACCCACCTTCCTCACAGTAATCTGAATCGTATGAAAAGCCTCACGGCGACGAGCAAAGCTGAGAGGCCCTGGGAAGTGCGTTTTTCCACTCTGCGCAAGAAGGACCCTGCGGGCTCTGATACCAGTGAGGGGCAGAGACGGCTGCCAAGAAGGGTTAGGAGCGCCGGGGATGTGCAAGCTGCTGGCGGAAGGGAGGACGCTTCCCAGGACCTGGCCCTGGCCGTCTGCCTGTCAGTGTTCGTCACGTTCTTCGTGGCTTTCTGCCTGGGGGCTTTGGCGAGGCCTTATGTGGACAGACTGTGGCAACAGAGATGCCGGAAAAAAAGTCCAGGTTCAGGGAACGTGTATTCAAACCAGGGCTTCTACGATGAAATCGTAGCTGTAGGGAACATGCAGCAGCCAAGGATGGATCTGCGCCAAACTTTCCACGGTCCAAACCTCTGTGAGAACCAAGCCCCACACGCGGCTGTCAGTCCTGCGAGGACGCTGGCACCGAGCAGCAAGGAGGCTGGCGGCCGGCAGGGTGGAGAACGATGCCGGGACCACACTGGGGCAGGAAGCGGGAAGGATAACGTGCTTCCAAATCACGGTGCAGCCCGGCCCGTTCTCCGCGGACGGCCGAATGCTGATGATACCCAACTAATGCCGGCGGGACAGGACTGCATCTACAGGTATGATATTCCTGGAGAAGTAAATTATGACACCGTGGCCAGGGAAGATTCCCTCAGTGAGCGTTCAGTGGGCATCCCTGCCGTGGCTGCCAGATTACAGACAAGCCCTGGCTCAATCCGTAAGGATTCCAACGAATTAGGCCCACCCCTCCCCAGGGGAATGACCACGCCTGTCTCCCAAATGGTGGCGCGTACAAAAGCGCTGAGGACTGGAGAGAAGGAGGGGAGAGGGGGCACTCCACACTTCCCTTTGGAGTTTTCTAAGGAGAATGTGCTGAGCTCACAGCAGCAAAGGCTAGAGGGCGCCGGTGACGAGGAAGAGCCCCTCGCCCACTGCGGAGCGGCCACGCTCAATGACCCAGGAACCACGGACCCGTCCCCACCCGTCTTCGCTCCGGGCTGGGGTCATGACCTGCATGTGACTCCTGCTAACAAGGAGCTAGCACAAAAGGACACTCCTGACGCTCAGTACGAGTTGGACACCGATTCTGACGAAGGGTCTTTATTTACTCTAAGTTCAACAAGTTCAGAAGACTGGAGAAATGTGGCTGAAGCAGAGGCACGTGGCGAGGAGAGCTGCAGAGCCAACGAGCCCCTGGGGGACGAGGACTCAGGGGAAAGGAGGGACAATGTCGTGTCATTAGAGAGTCTTGAGGACAGCATCGCCTTCCAGAAGATTCTGGGGAAATGTGAGAATCAGGAAGATCGTTATGGAAAAACTCTCATTTCTGATCCAGACTACGGTTTGTACGAGACTCATCCGGAAAGTGGCTCTAACACCAATAAATTTGAGGATCCCTTGACCTTGCCCGTGTCACTGGGCAACAGTCCTTGCAGTGATGAGATCCCAGGCATGTCCATTGACGACTGTGTCACAGCTCTTCAATCCAAGGCAGCAGAGTGGCAATGCTCACTTAGAGACTTGGAGTTTTCAGTTGTGGATGTTTCACCACAAACGCCAACACGTTCTGCTGAAGTTCCCTCAGATCCTGATGAGAGTGTCTGTGGTGAAGGAGATGCAGACATTTGTAAATATGAACCTTACGTTCAGGGAGTAGACACAGCTCAAAGCCATATTCCTTCCAAGATCGCTGTGGGGAAAAGCTTAAGACCCTCACGACAAGATTCTGAAGAGGACAACATGAATGGACACTGATGAGGGGTTTGTATGTCCTCTTGAGGACAGTGATTCCAGCAAGGTTATAAGCCAAACACAATTGTTACACTCCTGTGGTGATGAACCAGATCTTCAGTGTGAGAGGGGGTGGGGTGGTGGGAGGGGTATTTTGAAGATGGTGTCAGGAGCTAGGTACCACTATTACAGATGCTTCCAAATGAAACCAGTTCACTAAGAACACGGGAGCCCTTCAGTGACAGAGACTGGGGTCAACATCCAGAGCCGAATCAATGAATTTGATTCTCTAAATTCTCCCCTATGTTCAGTTAATTCTAATATAAAACCACCATTCACAAGACATAGATCATTTAGGTAGGAAAGCACTGAGATATTTGAACATCAAAGGTTCCAATGAATAAATTTTACATTAAAACTGAACACGGATGATGTTGCAGTTAGGAAAAGATGATTCTAATTTTTATACTCAAATGCAGACCCAGAGAAACCTGATGGTTGTTGGCTGTCTATGTGAGGACCAGATCTACTATGACAAAGACAAGGACATTCACCTTGAAAATCAAAGGGAATTCAAGTAACATTTTTAGTGCATATTGAAGCACTTACATGGAGCTGCTGAAGAGATTTTAACAAGTTCTGCACAAAGACCAGCACAGCCTTTTGGAGTTTGATGAGGAAGCTAAAAAATTGGAGGGATTCAGAGCAATTCTAAATATTTGTTAAAAGCAATGTTAAAGGAGGGACCATTTTGTAGAACAAAGTGTAAATTAAAAATCAATTTTCAAGAAGAGAAGTGATGTTTCTTGTAAAAGAAAAAGGTACTCCACGATTACCCTTGAGTAGGCCTTCCTCGGAGTGACTCTCCAATTGGAAATCTCAGGATCTGTGTTCTTCTGTTTATCTTCCTACTTCTCTGACAGTTTCTCCCTTTCCTTCCTGACACTTCTCCTCTGCTTTGTCTTCTTGAAGAGCATTCCTCAAGGGTCTGTTCCCAGTCTTGGCCACTCTCCTTGGACCCCACTGCTTCACGACCAGCTCTATACAGGTGACGCCCAGGTCTGCATGACAAGACCCAACCTTCCTCCCAAGCTCCAGACTCCCATTCTCCACCCCGGTTGCCCAAATCCATGTAGATCCTCCGGGGGCCAAAATCTATCATTTTCCCTCATGATCATGACCTCCCACATCCTCTTCCTTGGTCAAAAGTATCATGACACTCACCCAGTAAAGCCAGTTAAAGTTTCTGACTCCTTCTCTCTCATTTCCTAAATCTGAGTAGCCTCTAAGCTCTATACAGTGGAAATTTGTCTCTGCAAGGAGACATTCAGGCTTGAAAATCTGGATGGGGGCTAGGCTATGTATGTTGAACCAGTGTTTGCATAGAAAGCACCCTCTTTTTACTTAGAGTGAATATTTAGGATAGACTAAGATGGAACGTGATGGAGTTTGGGGGGAATGACCTTAAGGACCTCCCAGTCCAACTGTGGGCATCACCACTAGTCTAATAGAATCCAACTCCTCAGGAGCTCTTAACTTTGTGATCTCAACTCTCAACGCCCAAATAAGGCACATCCCTTATCTATCACCTAGATTATTTTGAGGCCTCTTTGTGACCTTTAGTATCTCTCCTTGACTCCACTCACCCCCAAATAATCTTATATCGTATCCATCTGTCCACTATGCAAAAACCTTTGATAGCTCTCCATTGTCTATATAAAGACCAAACTCCATAATCTAGACACATCCTACCTTTCCAGCTTCATCTCACAACATTATCACTTCATCACACATTCTATATTCTGGTTTATATCATTTACATCAATAATTTATTCATTTATGTCAGCAAACTTTTGAGGTCTTCACTGGTCCATGATAAATTTCTCCCTCCTTGTCCTTGTTCATAATTGCTATTTTGAAATTTCCTTGTCCTTGTATTTTCACTGAGGTAATTTAAGCTATCAGGAGGAAACTCCTTCACGCCTCTACCCCATGCAGTAAGCATTTTTATAATCATATCTACACTCACGCCTGTCCTCCAGTCTAACAAGTCTGCATTCTTTTGGTCAATGTCAATCCCTCTGCTCTTGCTGTGGTCCTGGGGTGTGGGTCCACTCATGTTTCCCCTTCCTGCACGTCCAAGCTTTCCCTGTCTAATGGCTTTTACTCACGGGCAATAAGCATGTTCAAGTCCCTTCAACACTCACATTGAAGAACGGAAACACCACCCTGCTGCTCCCTCAAAATACCACCTTCTTTTCTCCTTTATAGCTAGGCTCCTCCAAGGAATGGTCAGCAACTGTCCATTGACACACCAGCGCACCATGGTCAGGTTTCAGCTCACCGTTCCTTTAACCCATGCCAGTAGAGGTCACCAACAACCTCCAATGGGACACGCATGGACTCTTCAGTCTCATCAGGTAAAACCTCTGCAGCTTTGGACACTGTCAGCCACTCCCAACTTGACATTCTTTCTCTGTAGTTTTGTGACACAACTCTGTAAAGGTGAGGATCCCAGCAGGACCCAGATGGCAAGAAACAGGGATGACTAGAGAGAGTTGAGTGAAAGAACCATTTGGAAAGAACTGGACAGGATGAAGGGAAATTAGTAAGGGAAGGTGAAGGACCTAAAGGCTAGTAATAAATAGGGGAAAGCCTTTCCCACACTTAGGCCTGAAGAGACAAGGGGAATTGCAGCTACAGGTGCCCAGCAGGAGCTGTGGCCTTTGGTAGAGGAACACAGCCACCAAGAATCCATTGTCCAGCAGGAGGAAGCCAAGATAATAAGCACCTGAACTCTCTCTCTTCTTACCCTCCAGCCTCCCAGTGGCTGACTGGAAGCCAGAGGGCAAGAGAGCCTGTTGATGCAGTCCACAGAGGTCAGCCTTCCAGGCCACAGAGCAGGACAGAGAGGGGGAGAAAGTCAATTTGGAGAATAGATTTGGGCAAATAGGGACCATACAGCACGTACTTCCTTTTGATTCTTCTACGATTCTGGTCACTCTCAGGCTCCTCCTACCTCCTCTTTCTATGTTTGCCTGGTAAATATCTATGTTTCCCAGGGTTTGGTCCCAGACCTCCTTATCTTCTCACTCAATTTCCTTTCCCCATGTGAGGTGTCACTTCTCATGGCTTCCACCATCACCTAATTGCTGATATTTCCTGCTTCTGTATCTCCAGCTCTGACATCTTTCTGGAACTTTACACTCACGTCCAGCTGCCTGTTGGATATCCCCACAGGCACTTCTAACTAAGCCATGCCTATGCCTACAGTGAAACTCAGTAGCAGCCCCTAATCCTCTCCATCCACCCAGTCTGATCCTCCAAGTTCCATTTCACTATCTGCTCCGTTGCTCCATCCAGAAACCCAGGAGTCTCCCTCTCTTCACTGCCCACGTCTAATTATTGGCCACTGAGTGCAACCACTTCTAGCCCCTCAACATCTGTCAAGTCCATTCCATCCTCTCGGTCCACACAGTCCCAGCTTCAGCTCTCACCTTGACACTCCCCCCAGATCTGTGACGACAACACACCAACTGGTTTCTTTACCTCCAGTCCTACGTGCCTTTATTATCCCCACGCTACAGCCAGGGGGTGGTTCCTGAAACCCAAGTATGATCACGTGGCTCCCCTGAGTAGAGTCTACATGGCTGCAGGTTTTTCGGTTTTTCTAAAGCACCGCATAACTCCCTGTCTCCAGAGCTTTGCCCACTTCACATCTGCCTGAAATGCTCTTAACAACCCCACCCAACAAGCCCACCCAAACAAGCCCCCCTTTAGCTCAGTAGATCCTACCTGGGTCCCAGCCTTAACTGTCGCTTCCTCACGGAAACCTTCCCAGACCCCTAGACTGAGTTAGACTTCCCTGTTGCAAACTCTTTCCTTACACAGGCATTGTCCTTCTGAGAGGAGAGCTTATCACAAGCAAAGTTAAATAATTGCTTGTGTGATTATTGATTTAATGTCTGCCTGCCCCTTCTGTACCCCTACCTCTGTGAGAGCAACAACAACAAAAATGTGTCTTGTCTCCTAAAGGCCTGGCATTTAATAGGTTCTCGATATATGGATTTATTAAATAAATGAATGAAAACAAACTCTTTAGTGTGATACACAAGGTTGGTGACCTGGCCCGGCTTTCCATCCAACTTTCCATGTGTCATTTATCTCTCTGTGCCTTACCTCCTTCCTGAAAGCCACAGTTACAGACACACCAGGCTATGTCACCCCACCACACCTGCCCACCTGCTCCCCACATTGGGGGCACATCTGGCCTCTCCACTAAGCCCTGCCTCATCTGCCTGGCAAATATCTCTGCTCTTTTTGAGACACTGTTTAAGGTCGCCTCCTCCATGAGCCTTTCTTGGCTCATTCCACCCAAGTAGAACAGACCACTTTCTTCCTTCCTTCGGCCCCCACTGCACCGCTGTGCATTATGGAGAAAACAAGGTTTCACGTGGTTTGATTGAGATCTACTAGAGACTCTTCTATGGGCCAACATCCAACTTCTGGGTGAAGTTCAGTGCCAGCATAGAGTCTATGAAGACAAAAAAGTAAAGTAACTGCTAACTCTGCTAATCTCAGAGTTAGCAGTTACTTTATAAAGTGAAAAATTACTTTGTATTTCAGCAGCACTGAGAAAAAAGTATATACAGTTTTGACTGTTTTTGTTCACACTTCCAAAAAAAAAAGCTTCTGGTAATGTGGCATAAACATCACAGGCATTGCAGTTTAGTAGCTCTGTGTCTCAGCAAGCACTCATAAAAACAAAACTTTAAAACCCCTCTCAATACGCCTTGCTGTAGGCTTGGCTAACACTGCTTGATGTGAGTGAGATTTGAGGCCTGCTACTTCCAGATTTCCAAAATGTCTCACCTTCGGGGTCTGCCCCCAAATTGACTCAAACTTTAAACTACCTAAGTTCCATAGATCTCCTTTACCCCAATTTCCCCCTCTGTTTTAGTTTCACTTATTTGGATTATGTCTCTAGTTCTATTTTTACACAAATGACCTTTAAAACATCACACTTTTCATTAAGATAAGTCTTTTTGCATTTCTTTAGCAGAGTAACTCAATTTTTTATCAGCCTAACAATTCCATAATAGCATATTTTCATCTAAGAAACATTCAAAAAATCCCTGGCATAATTTACCTTTACATGTTGCTAAAACTATTAAATACATCTTGGGCTAATGGCTGCAAACCCAACATATGAAACATTAAAATCTTTTCTTTTTTGAAGAGCAACTAGTGCCACATTTAACTGTCTTTTTAACGTTATCTTCTACCCTTCAGGTTCAATAAAGTCATTTTGGTTCATGTTGACAAAATTTTCCCCTAACCCTCTAGAATGGTTCAATATGTAAGGCCTCAGTCCTCTCCCTCACTCCTCAGGAAAGATTCATCCAGTTCTTTTCAGTGGCCATGCAGGGCAAAGGAGAAAATCCAGGGAGTAACAACCAGGAATAACCGCTAGAACCACCGAACGGCAAATAAATGCAAGCAAAGAGATATCGCCATATTTCCAGTCTATTTGAAAGACAAAATCCATTCAACTCAAAGCTACAAGTTTTCTCTGAAGTACCTTCAGACCCAAGGGAGATGCAGGTGAGAGGGGGAGAAGGGGTTCCTATAGCCTGTGAATTCCACTAGTGCTTTGTACTAGATTACTATGTCATCAAATAAAGTAAGTGGCAGGCCACAGACTTAACAGCAGGAGGGCTCACGAGCCTATCCACTAATAAGTAAAGGGGAGAGAGTGCCATCTTTCTGTTGCCTGAAAAATCTTATATTCATGAGAACTTGAGGGCAAGAACTGTGGCTATCTGAACATTGTTTCTGCATAAACTTCAGCCAGTTTATATTTTTCAAATGTTCTACTACTATCTGAAAATTCTAGGTGATGTGGGCAATGAAAGTGTTAATGAATTCTAAGGCTCTGTGGACTCTTTATAATTTAACATATAATAAATGTACTTCAGTTGCCAGAATGAACAAGGACATCCCGAACCTGGGCAAGAAATCTTTTCAGTCTTTTGCTGACGAGTATTTCATCTGCCTTTGTGTGTCTATGTATCTGCAATCCTGAAGCAATTCGTACGCTTAAACATAATAACATCTTTGCTCCTTTGAATAAGTACAACCCAAATATAACACGTTACTTGAAAAGAAAATTCTCATTATTTTTCTTTGAATATCATTATTGACTCTGGCTTTTCATGACTCAATATGTTGTAATTACCATAATTTTTTTGTTTTATTTTTATTTTTTGATACTCAAATTGTTGCAGTTTGGTCAATGCATCCCCCTTTAAGCTAGTTTCTGTGTCCTTCTTCAGAATTTCTAAAGCATCATTACTTTCTGGCTATAAATGTTCCAAGTCAGCCTAGACTATTATCCCAAGAATGGAATTAGCTTCTCTCCAAGGAGACCTGCCTTCATTTAGTGGAGAATAAATAGTTCTGGTTTGTCTGCTATAAGGTGAAATGTGCATTACTGAAAAACCTCACATTCTACAAAATCACACATTAAAAGTCATGGGGCTTATGGGATAAATAAAGTTGGGGAGGGCTTCCCTGGTGGCGCAGTGGTTAAGAATCCGCCTGCCAATGCAGGGGACATGGGTTCGAGCCCTGGTCTGGGAAGATCCCACATGCTGTGGAGCAACTAAGCCCGGGTGCTACAACTACTGAGCCTGCACTCTAGAGCCCACAGGCCACAACTACTGAAGCCCGCTAGCCTAGAGCCCGTGCTCCGCAACAAGAGAAGCCACCGCAATGAGAAGCCTGCGCACCGCAACAAAGAGTAGCCCCCGCTCATCGCAACTAGAGAAAGCCCACGTGCAGCAATGAAGACCCAACGCAGCCAAAAATAAATAAAATAAATAAATTAAAAAATAATAATAATAATAAAGTTGGGGAGACCACTCAAAATAGGCAACCTTGTGACCAAAGGACTAAGAAAAACAATCACTGGTACCTTGGAAATCACCTTGGACCACCCAGGCAGGCAGCTAGACATGGCTAGAGGCTACAACAGTAGACATTAAAAATTCACATAAACATTGAGTGGCAATGCTGGCCACAGTTTAGTTAGAGCAGAGCTTGGGGGGGTGCTGGGACAATCCAGCCCAGACCAGCTCCAAGCCAGGAACTTCCCAGGCACAGGAGCCAAAAGTGGCCCAAGGCTGGGGTGCACCTCTCTGGGCCTCCCCAGAGAGCCTGATGCAGGTGCTCATTTTCAATTTTCACAAAACACAGCTAAAGGATTCCTACTCCCAGTACAGCACTGAATTGTGGGATTGTTTTCTTTCCATTCTACTCCTGCTCTTCTGGCTCCCCTTGCCTAGAAAAAATCTGTTATGATCAAACTTGACTTCTAGGTTAGACTGACATCATTCTTTAATTGCACTTGAACTAATTCATGTGGTAGAAACATGTTTTGTGAAACCATCAATTTCTTCTCTCTTTGTATATACAGGGTACATTGAGAGGTGGAGACTATTCTCCCACCTCCTTGAATCTGAGCTGACTTGTGACGGCTTTAACCAATAGAGTATAGCAGAAGTGACACTGTAGGACTTCCAAGATTGTCATAAGAACTTTTGCAGCTTCTGCCTGGGTGCCTTGGAATGCTCACTCTGGGTGGAGCCAGCTACCACGTAAGAAGTTCAGTTACCCTAAGGCCACCATACTGTAAGGAAGCTCAAGCTAGCCGCATGGCGAGAGAGACGCCCAGCAGCTCCCCACTGTTCCAGACATCCCATCGGATGTCAGATATTTAAAGATGATGACTTCAGGGAGTTCCCTGGTGGTCTAGTTGTTAGGACTCAGTGCTTTCACTGCTGTGGCCCAGGTTCAATCCCTGGAGGGGGAACTGATATCCTGCAAGCCTCGTGGCACAGCCAAATTAAAAAAAAAAGATATATAATAAAGATATATATACTTCAGCCACAGGCCACACCTGACTGCACCCTATAAGACCCAAAGTAAGAACAACTCAGCCGAACCTGTCAACCTCTAGAAATGTGAGAGATAATAGTATCAACAGATTGTTGCTTTAAGCCACTAAGTTTTAGGATGGTCTGTTATGTAGTTGACCAGAACATGGAGGAATATACTATACTAGCATATGAAAATTAGGCATAGGATGGAGAATAGATTATCTGTGTTGAGTGTAGTATTGAGGTAACAGTAGCTGGGCTATTTAGAGGCAGAGTTAGAAAAGGTCTCCTTTGTATACATGAGTTCACATGAACACTTCTAAGGTTTAGTTTTACATTTGCTCTGTGACATACCTGCTAAAACTTTTAGCTTCTCTTCCTAACTTTAATTTTAATTCCTTTTCTTTCATAATTTGCTGTCATAGCTTTATTTATAACTTAAAATCAAATAATATAACTACTTGTTTTATCCTTCCACACAAAATAAGTCTAAAGTAAAAATGTTAATATTAACACAGATAATAAGGCTACTGGATGACTAATAAGGTTTAACATTGCAGTGTTTGGCAGCTATATTTGTACATATCCCATTACTGATTGCTACTCAGATTCCTTTGTTTTGATTTATTGGGGTTGAAACATAAACAAAGCTTCCTGTTGTGTTTAGGTTTTGAGATTGTTGAAAGCCTTATCTTTACCATGCTACTGTTTCAAATACCAGAAATTATAATGTACTTCCTAAAGTATTAGTAGAAACAGAAACAGCTTTTAGTAGAGAAAGGAGAAAACATAACTTGTTTTGAGTTTATTTATATTTGCAGTCATTAACAAGTACCATTTTTTTCTATTTACTATCTCTTACCTGTATTTTGTGACTTTTTAAACTTCTCTAAAATCTGTTTCATGATTACTGACATCCAAACGAACAATAGAGGTTTACATTTCACGTGGGTCAAAAGAAACTTTTATCATAAAACAATTTGATAACAAGAGAGTTCTGATGGCTTTACACTGAATGGCTGGGAAACAGCCAAAAACAATTATCACCAGAGACAGGCAGTCTCGCTCACCTGAGACTTTGTCTCAACCCTGTCATTTAGCAAATGTGTACTGGTGGCAACACCTTCTCTTTTCAACAAAGAGGTATTATTTGCATATGATGCCCAATTAAACAAATGTACATTTAGGTGCAAGAGCATCTGCTCACAGTTCCCTTTTTTTTTTTTGAGAGAGAGAAAAATTTTTAAACACATCTGATAAAGGACTTGTATCAACAGTATATAAAAAACTCTTATAACTCAACAATCAAACAACAAACATCCTGATTTAAAAATAGGCAAAAGATCCAAACAGTCACCTCACCAAAGAAGATACAGAGGTGGCAAATATGCATATGAAAAGATGATCAGGAACATTTGTCATTAGGGAAATGTAAATTTAAAGTGACATGCAGCTACACACATATGAGAATGGTTAAACTTCAAAAACATGAATGATGTCTATGTGAGTGGATGACACCCCCGTCCACCTGTTACCCAAATCAGAAACCTAGGAGCCATCATTAATGCTTATTATTTACTTCCTCACTTCCCATAACTAATTGTTCAATTCTCATCCATTTTACCTCCTGGATTGTCTGAAATCTACTACCTTCTCTTGATCTCCACTAGTTACAATCTTGCCCAAGCATCCAGACTCATGACTCATGTTCTTACATTCAGTGGGATGTTTTATACAAACAAATATGTCATATCTCTTTTCAAAACTCTTCAGGGACTTTCCTTTACTCTCAGGACAGGGATTGTCTTTCACAGTTCCTTTTAATTAAAATATTTTCCTTTCTTAAAGAGATTTAATTTTTTTGTTCCCTATTTCTCTCAAAAAGGGGCTTATATTACTCTATTACTCTGGGGTGTATAACATTTTATTTGTCTTTCTTGCCATGTGACTTCCCCACATGTCTTTTTTTTTTTTTTTTTATGCCTCAGTTTGTCTTTTTTTTAATTAATTTATTTATTTATTTATTTATTTTTTGGCTGCGTTGGGTCTTCGTTTCTGTGTGAGGGCTTTCTCTAGTTGCGGCGAGCGGGGGCCACTCTTCATCGCGGTGCGTGGGCCTCTCACTATCGCGGCCTCTCTTGTTGCGGAGCACAGGCTCCAGACGCGCAGGCTCAGTAGTTGTGGCTCACGGGCCTAGTTGCTCCGCGGCGTGTGGGATCTTCCCAGACCAGGGCTTGAACCTGTGTCCCCTGCATTGGCAGGCAGATTCTCAACCACTGTGCCACCAGGGAAGCCCTCCCCACATGTCTTATAATTTTTGTCTGTGAGCTCTCTTCTGTGGAACCCTTTCCGTGAGGTCCCACGCATCTGCCCTCCCCTGGGCAGATGGCCTCTGTCCAGGCTCGGTGGGATTTGTTGATTCCAAATCAATTTTCACATTAGCTTTACAGGTTGTGGAAACGGTATTGATAGAAGATTGGAGGGAGAGGAACTGAAAGGACCAACTGGAGAGACATCATGAGGGTAGGATCCACAGAGCTGATTGACTAACCCGGTGCCTGTCGCATAGTGAGTGCTGAATGAATATTTGTCAAATACATGAATGAGGGGATGAAGGGAGGAGGGAGGAAGGGGGGAGCAGAAGAAAGAAAGGAAGGCAGAGAGTTCTGCTATAATGAGGTGCAGTAGGTCTTTTTAAATCTAGATTAAACCTCACTCCACTACCACCTCTTTCCATACCCTTGACTTGCTGAAGACACAGGGTAAATTGTCCTGCAGAGTGACCTACAGTCTGGATTTGGCTAATTGCTTCCTCCTAGTATCATTTTATTCCATCTAGTATTTGGAATTCTGGCTGTTCCTGAGGGCAAGAATTATGTTTCTCCATTACTTGCCTGTGAATATCCCACCCACCCTTCAGAACCCACCTCAAAAGCTGCTCCCCTCTTTATGAAGCCTCTTCTGATTGTTCCAGAATCAACCTTCCTCGTTTCTCTCTCTGTGGTCCCCAAATGCATACCTTATAATTCTCTTTAGCCTTTATTCCACTCTGCCTTGCACCACATGGTTTTTCTGACCTGGCTGTGTCTTGGTAGCGGTCCCTGGATAGTCTCCTTCAGGAGCTTCCCTAAAACACCATGTTACAAGACTTCAGATTTGCTTTCTTTAGTCATCAGACTGTTCTCCAAATGTATTGAGACAAAAAGCTGGCTGATGAAACTCGATTGCTAAATAGCAGCTTAAATTTAGGCCCCAATATTATGTTTGAAATGTAAGCGTGGGACTTTCTGCCATGTATTTTTATAGGATTAGTGGGCTATGGTGGCAGCACAGCCCAGGCCCTGAAAGCTGGCCGCTCTTGATACGGTCAGGACTACATCACTGACTGCAGTAAACAGAGGGCCCTCTGACTTTCTCTGCAGGGTAGCCCAAGGCAATAGGATGTGCCCTGGGTGGTGTACTGGGTACCACCTGGAGACTCCAGGCTGTCAGAAGAAGTCCTTCTTCCTTTTCTTTGACAACAGGCTTTGCTCTACCCAGAAGGGCTGGAGATGGCATTGAAGCTTACTGGTGTTTTACCCGCACCTCGTGGGGCTGCGTAAAGATCCACTCTAATTTAGAGGAAAAAAAAACCCTGCTTCCAATTCCATCCCCAGAACTAGAACGTCAGTCCTTATGCAACCCGTGTCCTATATCATCTGGACTGCAAGCTCACTGAGAGCAAGGGTCATGCTTTATATATAACTCCCACCCCTACATTCCAGCATTAAATAGTGAACAGAAATTAAGGAAAAGGCAGATTTCAAATAATCCTTAGTTGGTGAATTATTTCATCAAAATAATTAAACACGGAGTTTGATGCTTCAGTTTTAATGAAAAGTAATCCGGTGTAGCTCATAAACAAGGAGAATTAGCAAGGCCTTGACCAATTCTGGGTGGAGCACTGTAACCCATTCATTCAATAGCAGATGTACCTAGAAGGAGTGAACCCATGGGTTCCTGCAATTTTTGCCTAAGATGTGATGTGGAAATTAGCAATGTTTTCAAATCAAATGTAAAGTTACAAAATGAACAAAAATGAAAAATAAGACTAGATATTTCCCATAAGTTCTTTTTTTTAATAAATGTATTTATTAATTATTTATTTATTTTATTTTGGCTGTGTTGGGTCTTTGTTGCTGCGCGCGGGCTTTCTCTAGTTGCGGTAAGCAGGGGCTACTCTTCGTTGCGGTGCGCTGGCTTCTCATTGCAGTGGCTTCTCTTTTTGCAGAGCACAGGCTCAGTAGTTGTGGTGCACGGGCATAGTTGCTCCCTGGCATGTGGGATCTTCCCGGACCAGGGCTCGAACCCATGTCCCTTGCATTGTCAGGAGGATTCTTAACCATTGCACCACTAGGGAAGTCCCTTCCATAAATTCTTTACATTCATGTAAAGTCGTCTTTCTATATACTTAATGCCCTTAATAACTAATGTAAATATTGCAGTCATTTCTTATATCTCATTGATTTAAAAGCTCGTTTTCCATTCATATGCAATGTTTTGACTGGTTAAATAGTAGTTACCTGAATACACCTGTGAAAAACCTAGAGTTACATACACATTCATTGACTACTTTTAGATTCACTAATTATTAACATTTGCCATATTTGCTTTTTCTCTCACATGCATGCACACGCACGCACACACTAAATACATACATACATATATATACATTCCAGAAACATGGGTGAATAATATCACAGATATCTTCAATCTGCCATATATTTTTAAAGTAAAGCAGTATTATCTATGATTCCAGACTCTATGGACATCTTTAGATACCAAAATCACTATGACTATAGTTTTGATTTGCCTCAGCATCGAATTATTAATGTTGGTCACGTTCAGAATGCCATCCCTCAGCAAGGGGAATAAACTTCTGATGCTGGATGATAAGAAATAATGTTGATAATTATGCAGGAAGTAAATTCGCTTCCACTCCTTTTTTTTTTTTTCCAGCTTTGTCATTCTGTTCTTTCTAATAGCTGGTGTAGGTAACTGACCTGACTTCGGGTAAGCACTGTTCCAGTTTGGAGCCGTTTCCCGGTGAATAACGGATCAGAGCTGGCAGAGTCCACCATTGATTCCAACCTTATGCTGTAGAGGAGAAAACTGAAGCACAGATTCGTAAATTGATGTGCCCAAGGTCACCCAGCTAGTCCTTGTTTCCAACCAGAATTCACTTTGGATGTCCCGCACCACTGAGGACAATCCTTATCCTTGCCTCTCCCGCTGGCTGGGTTGCTTGACCGGGGGCCCTGCCACCCAGGAGATTTAGAAAACATTCTTTTCAGGATGTCACAACATCTTCCAGATGCTCCTTCCCAAGAAGACCGGCCACCTGCTGCAGCCACGCCTGTTGTCCTCACTGCTCCGGGCACGGGGACAGGGTGTGGTGCCCGGCAGCTGGGTGTAGCCCTGGGCTTTCCACAGTTCCAGCCCCGAACGTCACCTTCGTACGTTCTGCGGATGGGCAGACGAGGGTCAAGGCTTCCTCGTTCCCACCCTCCATTGCTCCCTCCGGATCCAGGGGAGCCATGCGGTTCTCCCTCTCTGGATGGTTCTCCCTCCGGATGGATCCCTTCTCGCCCCGCTCCTTCCCTCAGGTGGGCTGGGCGCACTCAGCTTGGGGGCAGCCGGGACACTCTACAACCCCAGGAGCGGTAAAATCTAAAGCAGCCCTCGGTTGCTACACCGCTCCCCACCCTCCTTTTTTTTTTTTTTAAACTCAAGCAGCTGGGTGTGTTTGTGTGTTCTGGAGTTAACTCCTGCTACAGATAGCCGCGACCCGGCTGGCAGATGCCATCCGCTCTGAGCGCAGCCTGACTGCCTCCTGCCAGCCCCGGGCGCGGCTGCCCACGCGGCCTCGCTCCCGGCACGGAGGGACCTGGTGCCGCAGGACACCTTGGCGTGAGATCAACTCACCACCACTCAGCGCCTCGCCTACAGAGGGAGCACGTCCGCCCGCAGAGCTGGCTGCGACTGTGATTTATTTATTCTCTTTTTTTAAATGGAAGTAAAGTTTATTTACAGCGTTGTGCTAATTTCTGCTGTACAGCAAAGTGACTCATTTATACACATATATATATTCTTTTTTTAATATTCTTTTCCACTGTGGTTTATCCCAGGAGATTGGATATAGTTCCTTGGCTCTACAGTAGGACCTTGTTTATCCATTCTAAATGTAACAGTTTGCATCTACCAACCCCAAACTCCCAGTCCATCCCTCTCCCTCCCCCGCCCCCCTTGGCAACCACAAGTCTGTTCTCTATGTCTGTGAATCTGTTTCTGTTTTGTAGATAGGTTCATTTGTGCCATATTTTAGATTCCACATATAAGTGATATCATATGATATTTGTCTTTCTCTTTAATTAGGGCTGCCATGTTTAGCAAATAAAAATACAGGACGCCCAGCTGAGTTTGCCTTTCAGGTAAACAACAAGTACTCTCTTCCTATGGAGGTAGGTCTCATGCAATATTTGGGACTTATTTTACTAAAATATTATTCGTTGTTTAGCTGAAATTCAGATCCAACTGGGTGACCTGTGTTTTACCTGGCAACCCTAGTTTAACATTCAAATAAAAAGGAGCTGAAAAATCTTCCATGCAAGGTCCTGAGAGAGTCTGCAGCTCCAGCAAGGGTGTGAGACAGTGAACATTGGTGAGCTACATTTGCTGCCTCCGAGGCAGTGATCAGATGTCTGGTACGTCCTGCATGAGGCATTTAAGCACATGCCACCCATGCCAGCAAAAGTGTCTCGTCAAAGCCTAGACAATGATTTACAAGCAGTAAAAATGGAAATTCACTCACACCCAAATCCAGGGAGCAGAAAACCTAGAACAAGTGCTGCCAGCTGTTGCCAAGGGGGGAAAAAAACCGTGATAAAACCAAATAGATGCAAAAGCATTTCCTTGCACAGAAGCAAAGAGTTGCTTGTAGGGAGAGTGGGTTATGTAAAAGCTTGCAGTTTCCGTAGGAGAAGTTCCTAAGATCCTTCCGTTCGGTAAATCCTACCACCAGCGGTAGGTCATAGCGCCCACGTACTCCACCAACTCCCCGACCTCATGGCTTCAAAATGTATCAGCTTTTACTCTGGCTGGCTCAGCAGCCTGGGATGAATTACTTTCAGTTAACTCGGTGGCACATTTTTAAATCCCCTAAGTATTTATGGTATTTATGGCAGGCCGACTTTGGCTCGCTAAATTGTACACGCATAGGCACGGAATCGCGCTTGGATTTACCCCTCCATTCAGCGTAAAGCCTCTCATGTGCAAAATGCAGTGAGGGCCACTGGGTGAGGACGGGGTGCGAGGTATGAGGGAGGATGGGGGCCGGGGCTGGACCCTCAGCGACGCCGTCCTGCCCTCAGACCGCTTAGAATTCAGAGGGAAAGACTCAGGAAGACAAGCTTCCTTCACCAGCAGTACAAACGCCTGCCACGAGGGTGGGAGGGAGACGCATGAGGGAGGAGATATGGGGATATATGTATATGTATAGCTGATTCACTTTGTTATAAAGCAGAAACTAACACACCATTGTCAAGCAATTATACTCCAATAAAGATGTTAAAAAAAAAAAAAAAAAGAATCCGCCTGCCGATGCAGGGGACACAGCTTTGAGCCCTGGTCTGGGAAGATCCCACATGCCGCGGAGCAACTAAGCCCGTGCGCCACAACTGCTGAGCCTGCGCTCTAGAGCCCACGAGCCACAACTACTGAGCCCACGTGCCACAACTACTGAAGCCCACGTGCCACAACTACTGAAGCCCACGTGCCTGGAGCCCACGCTGTGCAACAAGAGAAGCCACTGCAATGAGAAGCCCGCACACCGCAACAAAGAGTAGCCCCCACTCGCCCGCAACTAGAAAAAGCCTGCGTGCAGCAACGAAGACCCAATGCAGCCAAAAATAAATAAATAAATTTATAAAAGAAAATAAAAATAAAGTAGCACACCTCACCCAAAGCATTCTTTATCACATTCATACCTCCTAAAATTATCTATAAAATTATTGTTTATTTAAATACTTCCTTGTGTTATTGCCTGTCTTCCCAGTAAGAGCAAAAATTGGATTTGTCTTGGTCACTAGAGCATTCCCTGGGCTGGGGACAGTGCCTGGCACAGAGTAAGTGTTCTATAAACATTTTTTTTAAATTGGGGTACGGTTGTTTTACAATGTTGTGTTAGTTTCTACTGTACGGCGAAGTGAAGTAGAGTTCCTTATGCTATACAGCAGGTTCTCATTAGTTATCTATTTTATTTTATACATATTAGTTAGTGTATATATAAATCCCAATCTCCCAATTCATCCCACCTCCCCTTTCCCCCCTTGGTGTCTCAATAAACATTTTTGATTGAACAAATAAATTTCAACTGAAGCCAGAAAAAGTGATTTTTGACATACTTCTATGAGAAAGGACACACATGTTAGTGATGGGAAGGAGGTCCCAGACTGTTCACTTTGCAGAAATCACTAAAGAAGAATGCAGTCAATCTCCTCTAATAATAACTTTATGTGATCTCTTGGGAAGCATCCTCATGTTCTAAAAATTTTTTTAATTAGATGAATGTTAACTATTCCTGACTTTCAGTCTTTCTCTTCGCTTAAAACATTTTCATAAAATTTCAATAGATAGAGTGACCAAGTACTATCTCTCTAACAATTTTCACCATTGGAAGAGGGCTGCTTGGACCCAACTCTTCTCTGCTTTGGTAAATGGAAAGCCACTTGTGAGTGTATTTTAAAAGGGCTTGGGTAAAGATTCCTGGGATTTCTAGGTCCCCGGTGGTATCTACCCTACCCTCGTCTCTTGAGTCTGACATACCTTCCTCGGCCCCTTTCAGTGCTTCAACCAAAGCCCTGAACTTGCCCTGGCTTCCCACCCGTACTGGGCCCCCCGCCTTGATTTCTACATGACCCATGTGCCTAATGCAGTCATGCCCCAGTAGGAGCCTTTTATTATAAATCTCCATCATTCCCATCAGGGAGGATGTGTTGAATTCCTTCTCAAGGGCCAGGATCAGGTTTCTATAATCCTCCATGGGTCTCAGCACCTCAGTCTACAAACCCGGGACGGTGAGGACAGCCAGCAACCGAGGGCCTCCCTGCATCTAATTGTGAGATTTTTCATCTGTCTTCTTACTTTGAAAAATCTTTTCAAGGAAGTATGTACAACCCTGGCATAAAAAATTATCTTAAAAACTTTAAAAGTAAGGAGAGCTAATAATTCATCCTCCTCCCACTGCTCTGTTGGAGATCTTATGAAATCACAAATCAGATTACTTGGAGCCAGGAAGCCAATAAATAGCTGGTTGTTTCTAGAAACACTTAGCCACTTGGCTCTGTACATGTTCAGGCTCCATAGCAGGCACTGATTCAAGCTGCCTACAATGAGAATACAAATCCCAGGTAAATGCTCCAAATCAGTACCCCCCACCCCCCCACCCAAATCCTTCACTGGAGCTCAGCAGGTGCTCACAGAAAGGCTGGGGACAGGACGGTGACGATGGTTTGGGTCACGGCCAGGAGCACTGAGTTTAGGGAGTCACCTCCTTCAGAGCAAGCCTGCTTTTTGTCTTCGAGGAGGTGTCGCCTCATTCCTTGGGCTGCTCCCTGCAGACACAACCCTGAGAAGTGCCCTGGGAAAGGGGCTGAGAGCTTGCATGCTTGGTACACCCAGTAGGAACTTGCAGGCACCCACATGGCCGAGCACCTCTCCCGACAAGGTCGAGAACCAGTCTCAGAGGACCCGGCCCAGAGAGTTCTTCCACTGAATAGGGAAGATCCCTTTCCTGCCCACCAGGCCTGGGCCACGGGCTTACTGTTTGAGCAGGAGGATGTGAAATAGTGGAAATGAAAGGTCAGAACCTGCCCCTCTGGCCTTGAAGGATTGTAGGAGGTGATAAGAGAGGAAGAAGGAGGAGAAAAGAGAGGTGAGGAGGGAGGGACTTGGGTTACATGAGACCAGGGCATGCTGAGGGCATCAGGTAGGATTCTGGGAGGGGGTTGCCTCAGACACTACCCCCTCCCACCGACCTGGGGCCACCAGAGCCAAGCCAGGAGGAGGGAGCTGGAAGTTAGCTTTCCAGAGCTGCTCTCTGTACCACTGTGCTGTGGCTCAGACCAGGCAATCCCGCAACGAGCAAGAAGGGGGTGCACTGGACCTAATTTACGTGCCTCCCCGGATTGCTTTGGCCACGGGCTCCTGGGCCAGGTCATGGGGCTGCTGCCAGCCGTGCTGGACCCTTTCCACCCTCTGCTAAAAGCTAGCAGCACATCCCCACCTGTATGCCTTAGTGTCTTCATCCATGGAATAGGGATAAGAATAGCACCTACCCCATAGGCTTACATAACCACTTCGTGCCTTGGTTTCCTCATCTGCAAAATGAAGATGATAATATTATCTATTTCAAATGACTGATGTAAGAATTAAATGATTCAACATTTGTAAAGCGTTTCAACCATGTCTGGCACTAATAAGCACCATGCAAATATTTATTGTTACTGTTATTCTACTTGCAAGTTAGATTTGCTTCATCAAAGTTTCTGTGTGAAACTTAGGAAAGTTTCATTTCACTTAGGAAATGAAAATATTTGTGTCACAGAATCATAGCCTTTTAGAGCTGGAATGAATTTTTAAAAATTAGTCAAGCCCAACACTTTTGTGTTTCAAATGACAAAAGTCAGCTCAGAGTAGCACAGCCAAGGTCAGCCAGCCCATAACTCAGGGCTGGGACCAGAATGAAGTTCAGAAGTTCAGAGTTCTCTCCAACATGCCACACCACATCCGTGCTTATCAAACAAAGCACCATGTGCCAGGGACCCTGAGCAAGCCAGAGCCTTTACTGCAACAATCAAGCTTGGGTCCAAAAAGCAACACAGAAGCATAGAGGAAGAATTTGGAAATCACCCCCAACACCACCACCACCATCCCACTGTCTTTGACTTGAGATACCTCAAGAAACCTGATCCCCTAATCCCAGAACCTCCCGAGCTATTGCTGAGTCCCCCTCTGGGCTGCCCCACCCACCGCAGCTTTCAGTGGAATTCTAGGGATTAAACAGGAAAGTTCTTCCGGTTCTTCCCAAATGAGCTGTGTTTATGCAACCTCTTAATTCTCCCTAAGAAGTCTCTTGCCCTGAGGAGAGTTTATGTAACTTTCTGCTAAGGTCAAAGCACTGTTTTCTTTCAGCAGCTGGATATTAATTGGACATTGATCTTTGAACTATGCTTTTTCAGACTGCTGGGCTGAGAAAAATGAATAACATTTGTCTTTTGGAGTGCTTTCTGCAAAAATCTCTCTCACCCATCCTTTCCTCTCCTTTGTCCCAGCCCCCCATTCCAGGTGGACCCCTTTTACACTCTGGGCGATATATCACAATGTGCTCCAGTGCACTGGTGAGGAGGACAGCTCTGGGGTGAGGTCTCGGTTTGAGCCCTGGCTCTGCTGTTAGTGCCCAGGGAAGTGCTTTGGGGGAAGTGGCCTAAATCCTCTAAGCAGACGTGCTAGTGCTGGCTCCAGTGGCGAAGGGGAGCAAATTTTATGCCTCTCTTCCCAACTGGGGGCTCACCACCACCCCTAGTGTGGGAGGATTCTCGGGTTTAAACTGTGATGGTCAAGCTTCTCCGATGGAAGGTGCTGCCTGCCACTCAGTCTTCATGGATGCTCTCCAGGCCTTTTGCTGCTATTTCTATTTCCTGTTTGGCTTTCAGCTTTCCTCGTCTGTCAATATCATCACCTCCAGATGGAAGAAGAGAAAGTAGGTTACACTGAGATGTGCCCATGAGATGCCAAAAAGCTATTGAGTCTGATTGTATATGAAAGCTAGCTTTTCCCTGAACTAACCATCCATTTATCTAGTTTGCTGGCTTCAGAAAATCTGCTTTGTGATTTGCTCTGAGCTCTAACAGAGTGGTGGAAGGAAGATAAACCATTAACTGTCCTTACTTTTATTAGAGTTTGCAAGGTTAATCATGTATGCCAAGGCTCTGCACACTCCCTTGAAAAGAGGGAAGGGAGAGGTGTTTTTCCACTTATTCTTTCCAACTTATCCTTTCTGCCCACATCCTTACCACCGCTTACCTAGCTCTTCCATGATTTTCCAGTTGGCCAGCTGCTCACCATCCCTCCTCCCTGACTCCCCACTAAGCCCATACACCTAATCTAAGCCACTTTGTTTTCCTTAGCTAACTAGTTCCAGATACAAACAAATCTCCTCCGTCCTCAGTTCAGTGCAGCAGAGTTTGGTAATTTTTTGAAAGACTTTTATTAAGAACCTAATGGACAAGCTAGTATTGAGCTGGTATTCACCAGTGTGATCCTACTGGTAATAAAGACATTGAAATATTGCAAATGACATGATCTTATATATAGAAAACCCTAAAGACTCCACTAAAAAACTATTAGAAGTGATAAACAAATTCAGTAAAATTGCAGGATTCAAAAATCAACATACAAAGAGCAGTAGCATTTGTATACACTAACAACAAACTATCTGAGAAATAACATTTTAAAAAATCCCATTTACAATAGTGTCAAAACCAAAAAATATTTAGGAATAAATTTAACCAAGGAGGTGAAATATCTGTATACTGAAAACTATAAAACATTGATGAAAGAAATTGAAGAAGAGACAGGTAAATGAAAATATATCCCATGTTCATGGATTGGAAGAATTAATATTATTAAAATGTCCATACTATCCAAAGAAATCTACAGACTCGATGCAATCCCTATCAAAATTCCAATGGCATAGATAGCCTCATCCAGCAGAGGGCAGACAGCAGAAGCAAGAAGAACTACAATCCTGCAGCCTGTGGAACAAAAACCAAATTCAAAGAAAGATAGACAAGATGAAAAGGCAGAGGGCTATGTACCAGATGAAGGAACAAGACAAAACCCCAGAAAAACAACTAAATGAAGTGGAGATAGGCAACCTCCCAGAAAAAGAATTCAGAATAATGATAGTGAGGATGATCCAGGACCTCAGAAAACGAATGGAGGCAAAGATCGAGAAGATGCAAGAAATGTTTAACAAAGACCTAGAAGACTTAAAGAACAAACAAACAGAGATGAACAATACAATAACTGAAATGAAAAATACACTGCAAGGAATCAATAGCAGAATAACTGAGGCAGAAGAACGGATAAGTGACCTGGAAGACAGAATGGTGAAATTCACTGCTGTGGAACAGAATAAAGAAAAAAGAATGAAAAGAAATGAAGACAGCCTAAGAGACCTCTGGGACAACATTAAACGCAACAACATTTGCATTATAGGGGTCCCAAAAGGAGAAGAGAGAGAGAAAGGACCCGAGAAAATATTTGAAGAGATTATAGCCAAAAAATTCCCTAACATGGGAAAGGAAATAGCCACCCAGGTCCAGGAAGTGCAGAGAGTCCCATACAGGATAAACCCAAGGAGAAACATGCTGAGACACATAGTAATCAAATTGGCAAAAATTAAAGACAAAGAAAAATTATTGAAAGCAGCAAGGGAAAAATGACAAATAACATACAAGGGAACTCCCATAAGCTTAACAGCTGACTTCTCAGCAGAAACTCTACAAGACAGAAGGGAGTGGCATGACGTACTTAAAGTGAGTAAAGGGAAGAAACTACAACCAAGATTACTCTACCCAGCAAGAATCCCATTCAGATTCGATGGAGAAATCAAAAGCTTTACAGATAAGCAAAAACTAAGAGAATTCAGCACCACCAAACCAGCTCTACAACAAATGTTAAAGGAACTTCTCTAAGTGGGAAACAAAAGAGAAGAAAACACCTACAAAAACAAACCCAAAACAATTAAGAAAATGGTAATAGGAACATACATATCGATAATTACCTTAAATGTGAATGGATTAAATGCTCCAACCAAAAGACACAGGCTCACACTGAATGGATACAAAAACAAGACCCATCTATATGCTGTCTACAAGAGACCCATTTCAGACCTAGGGACACATACAGACTGAAAGTGAGGGGATGGAAAAAGATATTCCATGCAAATGGAAATCAAAAGAAAGCTGGAGTAGCAATACTCATATCAGATAAAATAGACTTTAAAATAAAGAATGTTACAAGAGACAAGGAAGGACACTACATAATGATCAAGGGATCAATCCAAGAAGAAGATATAACAATTGTAAATATATATGCACCCAACATAGGAGCACCTCAATACACAAGGCAACTGCTAACAGCTATAAAAGAGGAAATCGACAGTAACACAATAATAGTGGGGGACTTAAACACCTCACTTACACCAATGGACAGATCATCCAAACAGAAAATTAATAAGGAAACACAACCTTTAAATGACAAAATAGACAAGATAGATTTAATTGATATTTACAGGACATTCCATCCAAAAACAGCAGATTACACTTTCTTCTCAAGTGCACATGGAACATTCCCCAGGATAGAGCACACCTTGGGTCACAAATCAAGCCTCAGTAAATTTAAGAAAATTGAAATCATATCAAGCATCTTTTCTGACCACACCACTATGAGATTAGAAATCAATTACAGGGAAAAAAAGGTAAAAAACACAAACACATGGAGGCTAAACAATACGTTACTAAATAACCAAGAGGTCACTGAAGAAATCAAAGAGGAAATCAAAAAATACCTAGAGACAAATGACAATGAAAGCACGATGATCCAAAAACCTATGGGATGCAGCAAAAGCAGTTCTAAGAGGGAAGTTTATAGCAATACAATCCTACCTCAAGAAACAAGAAAAATCTCAAATAAACAACCTAACCTTACACCTAAAGGAACTAGAGAAAGAAGGACAAACAAAACCCAAAGTTAGTAGAAGGAAAGAAATCATAAAGGTCAGAGCAGAAATAAATGAAATAGAAACAAAGAAAACAATAGCAAAGATCAATAAAACTAAAAGCTGGTTCTTTGAGAAGATAAACAAAATTGATAAACCATTAGCCAGACTCATCAAGAAAAAGAGGGAGAGGACTCAAATCAATAAAATTAGAAATGAAAAAGGAGAAGTTACAACAGACACCGCAAAAGTACAAAGCATCCTAAGCGACTACTACAAGTAACTCTATGCCAATAAAATGGACAACCTGGAAGAAATGGACAAATTCTTAGAAAAGTATAGCCTTCCAAGACTGAACCATGAAGAAATAGAAAATAGGAACAGACCAACCACAAGTAATGAAATTGAAACTGTGATTAAAAATCTTCCAACAAACAAAAGTCCAGGACCAGATGGCTTCACAGGTGAATTCTATCAAACATTTAGAGAAGAGCTAACACCTATCCTTCTCAAACTCTTCCAAAAAATTGCAGAGGAAGGAACACTCCCAAACTCATTTTACGAGGCCACCATCACCCTGATACCAAAACCAGACAAAGATACTACAAAAAAAGAAAATTACAGACCAATATCACTGATGAATATAAATGCAAGAATCCTCAACAAAATACTAGCAAACAGAATCCAAGAACACATTAAAAGGATCATACACCATGATCAAGTGGGGTTTATCCCAGGGATGCAAGGATTCTTCAATATATGCAAATCAATCAATGTGATACACCATATTAACTAATTGAAGAAGAAAAACCATATGATCATCTCAATAGATGCAGAAAAAGCTTCTGACAAAATTCAATACCCATTTATGATAAAAACTCTCCAGAAAGTGGGCATAGAGGGAACCTACCTCAACATAATAAAGGCCATATACGACAAACCCACAGCAAACATCATTCTCAATGGTGAAAAACTGAAAGCATTTCCTCTAAGATCAGGAATGAGACAAGGATATCCACTCTCACCACTATTATTCAACATAGTTTTGGAAGTCCTAGCCACGGCAATCAGAGAAGAAAAAGAAATAAAAGGAATACAAATTGGAAAAGAAGAGTAAAACTGTCACTGTTTGCAGATGACATGATACTATACATAGAGATGCCACCAGAAAACTACTAGAGCTAATCAATCAATTTGGTAAAGTTGTAGGATGTAAAATTAATGCACAGAAATCTCTTGCATTCCTATACACTAATGATGAAAAATCTGAAAGAGAAATTAAGGAAACACTCCCATTTACCATTGCAACAAAAAGAATAAAATACCTAGGAATAAACCTACCTAGGGAGACAAAAGACCTGTATGCAGAAAACTATAAGACACTGATGAAAGAAATTAAAGATGACACAAACAGATGGAGAGATATACCATGTTCTTGGATTGGAAGAATCAATATTGTGAAAATGACTATACTACCCATAGCAATCTACAGATTCAATGCAATCCCTATCAAATTACCAATGGCATTTTTTACAGAACTAGAACAAAAAATCTTAAAATTTGTATGGAGACACAAAAGACTCCGAATACCCAAAGTGGTCTTGTGGGAACAAAACGGAGCTGGAGGAATCAGACTCCCTGACTTCAGACTATACTACAAAGCTGCAGTAACCAAGACAATATGGTACTGGCACAAAAACAGAAATACAGATCAATGGAACAGGATAGAAAGCCCAGAGATAAACCCACGCACCTATGGTCAACTAATCTATGACAAAGGAGGCAAAGATATACAATGGAGAAAAGACATATACCCTGAGAAAACCATAGTTTGAAAAGACACATGCACCCCAGTGTTCATTGCAGCACTATTTACAATAGCCAGGACATGGAAGCAACCTAAATGCCCATCGACAGATGAATGGATAAAGAAGATGTGGTACATATATACAATGGAATTTTACTCAGCCATAAAAAGGAACGAAATTGGGACATTTGTAGAGACGTGGATGGATCTAGAGACTGTCATACAGAGTGAAGTAAGTCAGGAAGAAAAAAACAAATATTGTATATTAATGCATATATGTGGAACCTAGAACAAAGGTACAGATGAACTGATTTTCAGGGCAGTAATTGAGACACAGATGTAGAGAGCAAACGTATGGACACCAAGAGGGGAAAGTGGCGTGGGGTGTGGTGGTGGGATGAATTGGGAGATTGGGGTTGACATGTATACATTAATATGTATAAAGTGGATAACTAATAAGAACCTGCTGTATAAAAAAATAAATAAAATTAAATTTTAAAAAAATTCCAAAGGCATTTTTCACCGAAATAGAAAAGACAATCCTAAAATTTATATGGAACCATGAAAGACCCCAAATAGTCAAATAAATCTCAAACAAAAAGATCAAAACTGGAGGCACCACACTTTCTGATTTCAAAATATTCTACAAAGCTATAGTAATCAAAACAGTATGGTAATGGCATAAAAACAGATAAATAGACCAGTGGAACAGAAGAGAGACTCTGTAAATAAATCCACGCATTTTCAGGCAACTGATCTTTGGCAAAGGTCCAAGAACACACAATAGGAAAAGAATAATCTCTTCAATACATGGTGTTGAGAAAACTGGATATCCACATACAGAAGAATGAAACTAGACCCTTGTCCCATACCATATAACAAAATTAACTTAAAATGGATTAAAGACATAAATATAAGACCTGAAACTGTAAAACTATTAGAAGAAAACATAGGGGAGAAGCTTCTTGACCTTGGTCTGGACAATTATTTTTTGGATATGACCCCAAAAGTCACAGGCAACAAAAACAAAAATAGACAAATGGGATTGCATCAAGCTAAAAAGCTTTTGCATAGCAAAGAAATCAACAGAGTAAATAGACAATCTATGGCACAGGAAAAAATATTTGCACACTGTACCTCAGGTAAGGAGCTAATATTCAAAATATACAAGGAATCCAAACAACTCAAGAGCAAGAAAACAAATAACTCTATTAAAAAATAGGCAAAGGACCTAAAAAGACATAAAGAAGACATATATGAAAAAATACAACATCACTTATCATTAGAAAAATACAAACCAAAACCACAGTAAGGTATCACCTCCATGTGTTAGAATGGCTATTATCAAAAGACAAAAGACAAGTTTTGGGTGTAGAGAAAAGGAACACTTACACACTGTTGATAGGAAAGTAAATTGGTACAGCCATTATGGAAAACAGTACGGAGGTTCCTCAAAAAGATAAAAATTTAACTATCTGTTGTCAACAGAAAAAAGATGCACGACATGAGAGTTATGAGTTAAGTTTATCTGGGGCAAAATGAGGACTATAGCCCAGTACACAGCATTTCAGGTAGCTCGAGAAACTGCTCCAAAGAGGCAGGGGAGAGGTCAGTATTATATACGATTTTAGTGAAGGGGGTTATATGCACTCCAGCACACATGTTGGCAGAGGCTTGCTAGTAGTCACGAGGAGCAGAGGTCACCATTAATGATTTTAGTGCTTTTCCAGATATGAGGAGATGCAAGAATTGGGCTCATAAAATCGTCTCCTGAAAATATCTAACTATCTGAAGGCCTGTTCTGCCTGTTTTTCCCAGAGCAGAGTGCCTCATTCCTGATCTCCACCCTGAACTCCTTTCAGAGTGCATTGAAGGTCAGCTGTACAGCAGTTTGTGACTTAATCCTTGTAGAAGCAGATGGCAAGTGCCTATTTTTAGTTGGCACTATGATCCAGAAATCCCACTTCTGGGTATATATCCAAAGGAAATGAAATCAGGATCTTGAAGAGATATCTGCATTCCCATGTTCATGGCAGCATTATTCACAATAGCCAAGATATGGCATCAACCAAGTGTCTATTATGGATGATAAATAAAGCAAATGTAGTGTATATATACAATGGAATATTATTCAGCCTTAAAAAAAAAAGAAGGAAATCCTGTCATTTGTGATAACATGGATGAACCTAGAGGACATTATGCTAAGGGAAATACACAAGGCACAGAAAGACAAATGCTGCATGATCTCACCTATATGTGGAATCTAAAAAAGTCGTACTCAGTAGCAGAGTACTGAGTATGGTGGTTGCCAGGGAGTGGGACAGGGAAGGAAAAATGAGGTGATGTTGGTAAAATGGTACCAGTTATGCAGGATAAGTAAATTGTGGAGAGCTAATGTATAGCATGGTGACTATAGGTAACAATATCATATACTTGACATTTGGTCAGGCAAAATGTTCTCATCACACACACACACACACACACACACACACACACACACACACACAAATGGTAACTATGTGAAGTGATGGGTATGTTGAGTTGATCATGGTTATCATTTCACAATGTATCCATATATCAAAACATCACACTGTATACTGTAAATACTTATAATTTTTATTTGTCAATTTTACCTTAATAAAGCTGGGGGGCGCGCGCATGTAAGATATTGAAACACTGGTATTCATTCAGCAGTTTCCCCAAGCCTCCTGAAACCCTCCAGCAAAGGCAGAGCACCCGGTAAAGCAGCAGGGGGCGCTCCAGATCCCTGCCCCAACACTCAGCCAGCAACCATTCCACTGATGAATGGTTGTCCTTAAAATAGTTGACTGTTACCCCATGCTAAGGGAAATAAATAAGATTACACATTCCAGAGTCAGATTCCTCATCTGAAATTGAGTGGCCAGAGACTGGCAGACTTCCACTGCCTGGGGGACATAGCCAGGCTCCTCCCACAGAGCTGCCCTGTCCCAGGTAAACTCCCTTGTTGGTTGAGGCAAGGCACATTTCACTGCTCCTTCTCTGTTTCTAGCAAAGAACCTCGGCTCCCTCCTAGAAGCATGAGGCCTCTTGGCCCAATTATTCCCAAACAGCCACTGAGGATCAGTGCCCAACTGTGATGAAGTTTTACCAGCCTGCTGAGATATGAGTGATGCAAGAGATACACTCGTATAGGGTGGGTTTTGTTCTGTTTTGAAGAGGAGAAGGATGGTTTCATTTATTTTATTTTACTTTTTATTTTTAATTGTGATGAAATACATAAAACATAAAATTTTCCATATTAACATTTTTAAGTGTGCAGTTCAGTAGTGTTAAATATATTCACATTATTGTGCAACACATCTCCAGAATTTTTCCTCGTGCAAAACTGAAACTCTGTTCCTATTAAACAATAATTCCCATATCCTCCTCTCCCCAGTGCCTGGCAACCACCATTCTACTTTCTGTCTCTGAGTTTGACTACTCTAGGTCCCTAATATAAGTGGAATCATACAGCATTTGTCTTTTTGTGACTGGCTTATTTTACTTAGCATAATATTCTCAAGTTTCATTTATGTTGTAGCATGTGTCAGAATTTCATTCTCTTTTAATATATTATTTGGTATCTATATACCACATTTTGTTCATCTGTTTACCTGTCAATGGACAATTTGGTTGCTTCCACCTTTTGGCTATTGTGAATAGTGCTGCTATGAACATGGGTGCACAAATCTCTTCAAGACCTTGCTTTCAATTCTTATGGGTATTTACCCAGAAGTAGAATAGTTGGATCATATGAGAATTTTAATTTTTTGAGGAACCACTGTATTGTTTTCTATAGCAGCTGCACCATTTTACATTCCCACCAACAGGGAACATGGGTTACAATATCTCCACATTCCCACCAACACTTGTTATTTTCTTTTCAAGAATGGGTGTGATCATGTAGGGTGTGAAGAGATAAATTTCTTTCATCATCCTTTATTTTAGGATTGTGTCTTCTTTTACTTTTTTAAAGGTTAAAATCACCTTTCTTTCATCAAATAGCGGCAATCATAGACGGTATTTTTTTTAATATCCTTACATGGAAAAATTAAAAGTTGACATTGCTATGTCAATCCCTGCCATTAAAAGAAAAATTTCACATCATAAAATCCGAGTCTAGAAACTATTGGGCAGAAAAGAGCAACAAATGCACTAATACTTGCTTAGGGTAAGAAGAGGATGGGTTTAAAATACAAAAAGAAAATAAATGGATTCTAGCATAGATGCAATAGAGACAGAATAACATCTCCTAGCTGGAAACCAGTCTTACTCTAATCCAGAAGGGGTAGCAGATGGTATCGGAGTATGCCCTGTCTCCCCTACCCCACTTCCGGGGAGGCTGTGAGTTGAGAATGGATGCAACAGAAACAGGATGACCTGTCCAACGGGCCACCGTGGCTGTTCCTCTTTATTTCATATTCCTCTGTAGTTTTTTTCCCATTTAAATAACTTATGGAAAACTGCACTCTCTATGCAGCTAGTAACTACACTGGAATTTGTTTCAGATCACAGGAACTAAAGGAAAACTGCACATAACAGGTGCATTTAGAAATGCTGTGCTACAAGAGCCACCTCGTACATAGTAAAAAGCCTAGAAAAAGTAATCTAATGTGCACTGTTCAGCTTTTCAAGATCTCAGATATTATCCTATTGTAGACCTAAACCATTTAAATCTGTACCTTGTCATAATTCTTAGCACCAAAGAGAGAGAGAAAGAAAGATGATTGATTGCGTACGGCAGAATTTACAAAGGATAATATCATATCATCTTTCCAAATGTCTGACCCAGCTAATATAAATGAGATGAAGCCTGATATTAGTGGCTGGTTTTTTAACCAATAAGAACATGTAAGGCTGAAATGGTGTGTCCTTTTAAATGTCGTTATCTTGAAGGCTATAAATTTATTTTAATGATTTTTGAAACACATTCTTTTGAATGATTCCCCTGGCAGTAAGTTGCCATGCACTAGGAATGGATGTGATTTCTGGAAATAACTAAAAGTGATTCAGAGCCACATCTGGTGAAGATGATTGGACTCATGCAGGGAAGTGCTAGTTTCATCAAAAAAGGAGATATGGCTACAAAATAATATAGCTGATTTGTAAACCTTTCTGAAGGCAATTCCAAAAGAAAAATTCCAGAAATGTGTTGAGCAATGAAAGCATTGTTGGTAAAAGTGTGTAGGTGCCCAACTTGACTGCTCTGAAGAGAAACGCACAAGTTTAAACACTGCTATGGATACCTGAGGAAAAAAACCGAAAACTTTGCTTTCCAAGGATACTGCCTAACTTACTCTCATGGAAGGCCAAACACAGGCTGGCGACCCACAGGCCATATCTTGGCCCACACTTTGGTCTTCTTCGGCTTGCAGAGTTGTTTTTTTTTTTTAACTCTGAATATTTAAATTGGGAGATTTAAAATGTTTTATTTTTAATTTAAAAAAATTTTTATTTTATATTGGAGTATAGTTGATTTACAACGTTGTGTTAGTTTCAGGTGTACAGCAGAGTGATTCAGTTATTCACATACATGTATCTATTCTTTTTCAGATTCTTTTCCCATGTAGGTTATTACAGAATATTGAGTGGAGTTCCCTGTGCTATACAGTAGGTCCTCGTTGATTATCTATTTTATATATAGTCGTGTGTATCTGTTAATCCCAAACTCCTAATTTATCCCTCCCCCACGCCTTTCCCCTTTGGTAACCATAAGTTTGTTTTCTAAGTGTGTGAGTCTGCTTCTACTCTGTAAATAAGTTCATTTTAAAATATTTGTATCATTTTTGGAAATTTTTTAAAATCTCCATTTCCAAATAATCATGGAAAATCAGCAGAATTGTGCTGTCATTACGGGGCACGTTCTGGAGCCTGACTGCTCGAGTCTGAAGCCCAGCTCGGCCACTTTTCTACTTGTTTGGCCTTCAGATTACTTAACCTCTCTCTGCCTCAGGACTCAAAGCAACTCAAGTTATCAACCCCATCTGAAAAACAGGGATAGTAATAGTAGCTCCCACACAGGGTTACTGTGAGCTGAAAATGAGATCGTCTATTTGCCTCAGTAAACGTAAGCTACTACCTGGGAACACCACACCCTCTTTTCTGCGGGAGTCGAGAAGTGGCTGCCTGTTCATGCGGGCTAAACATACTCCATTTCACACAGTTCCCCTCGGGTCCTCTTCACCCATTTCATTGCCTGCCTGGCCCCCGTGGACACCTGCAGTCTGCGACCTCTGCCTTAGAACCACGGATCTGGCCAAACAGCCACATTTCAAGATAAGAAAGAATGACCTCCCAATCACGAAGTTAGTGAACAGCAGCGCTGGCCAGTTGTCTGCCCATCCAGGGCCACTTCTGGTGCTCCTTAGACCTATAATCTTGGCTCTCACCTAGTACTCCAGTGAATTATAGCAGGGCCACAAAATCACTCAAAAGCCACGCAGACTTGGAGAGTAAATGCGATTTCTTTCTTTCATCTGTAACTGATATTCTTCCTGGGCTAGGAGGAACAACTTAGATTTGCCAATAAAAAAATATTTATATCTCTTCCAATCTAAGTTGTCTTCTTTCTGAATAAAATTTGAGTCTGTTGAAAAGTAATTGAACTCTCTGTCGCGACTGGTTCGAGCAGCCTCGTTAGAATGACTTTATCTCTCTGATTTTTGTCTCGTCTCTGTTCTTTTCCTCCTGTCAGTGTCTGGGTATATGAGGGACACGCTCTATCTTTGGGGCTTTTGGGAGAAAGGGTTCTCAAATTAGGCTCTGCAGACGGTGTCCCTTGACTGCCCAGTGGCTGCACATCTTATTGTCATTCTCTGGCTGTCCCTTGCCTTGGCTTTGTCAAGGTCTGTCCCTCACAGGCCGATCCTCACCCAGGCTCTCACAAACACTGAGGTCAGCCCGACTTGCCTGCACTTCTAGCCCTAAAGCCCTCCACCGAGGGCCACCCAGCCCCACGTATATGATCTGCTTTGGGGCAAGATCCCCAGGAAAAACCTTAAGCAACCTCCACACTTGCTGCCTGAGCCTGGGGTCCCTAGAAAAAAAAGAGTATGCAGGAAAACTTAAAAGCCAGTGTATTATTGGCAGGGAGGCATGGGGTTGGAGAACAATCCCCGGGCTACCAGAGTGAGAGGAAAAGGTCACTGAAGCAAGGGGCAGGGGATGCAAATACAAGACAATGCTCAGGGAAACACAGCCGGTTGCGCAGGCACATGGGCATCTCTAGAGTGGCTGCTTGGATCTTGGAGTCATGAACTAGTCAAGAGGTGGGGCGGGGAGGGGGGTGGGTGGAGGGGAAAGGGGGAGGGGCAAGGAATGCATCCGCTGGCTCTTTCCACTTCCTGCCCCTCCCTGTTCAAACTCTACCTCACAAGCCAAGACTCTCCTGCGCTTCTGCGTTGTGTTCCCGGCCCCTCCGTTCAGCACTCACAGAAGCCAAATCCCTGTCAAATCATGCTGCCTCTGAACTTGAAAATGGTGGTGCTCTGGCTTCAGCCACAATGGCTCCCATGGGGCCCACATTTCAACAGTTATGGGGTGAGGTCAGTAACAGGTCACTAACAATAACAGGCTTGCCGGAGCTGTGCTTTACTGGCCCAGGCTGCCTACCATGAGAAAAGAGCAGCAGAGGGTGGAAAGGGTCCAGCACGGCTGGCAGCAACCCCATGACTGGGCCCTGGAGCCCGTGGCCAAAGCAATCCGGGGAGGCACGTAAGTTAGGTCCAGTGCACCCCCTTCTGGCTCGTTGCGGGATTGCCTGGTCTGAGCCACAGCACAGTGGTACAGAGTGCAGCTCTGGAAAGCTAACTTCCAGCTCCCTCCTCCTGGCTTGGCTCTGGTGGCCCCAGGTCGGTGGGAGGGGGTAGTGTCTGAGGCAACCCCCTCCCAGAATCCTACCTGATGCCCTCAGCATGCCCTGGTCTCATGTAACCCAAGTCCCTCCCTCCTCACCTCTCTTTTCTCCTCCTTCTTCCTCTCTTATCACCTCCTACAATCCTTCAAGGCCAGAGGGGCAGGTTCTGACCTTTCATTTCCACTATTTCACACCCTCCTGCTCAAACAGTAAGCCCGTGGCCCAGGCCTGGTGGGCAGGAAAGGGATCTTCCCTATTCAGCGGAAGAACTCTCTGGGCCGGGTCCTCTGAGACTGGTTCTCGACCTTGTCGAGAGAGGTGCTCGGCCATGTGGGTGCCTGCAAGTTCCTACTGGGTGTACCAAGAATGCAAGCTCTCAGCCCCTTTCCCAGGGCACTTCTCAGGGTTGTGTCTGCAGGGAGCAGCCCAAGGAATGAGGCGACGCCTCCTCGAAGACAAAAAGCATGCTTGCTCTGAAGGAGGTGACTCCCTAAACTCAGTGCTCCTGGCTGTGACCCAAACCATCGTCACCGTCCTGTCCCCAGCCTTTCTGTGAGCACCTGCTGAGCTCCAGTGAAGAACCTGCAAATTGGTGCAAATTCTGTAGCTCCAAGGAGCTTCATATTTTTAGGCTAGTCGCATTCAGCCTTTAGCAATTCATTAAAAATCTTAGTTGAATTCTTCTTACCAACTTGTACTGTATCTAGAAGCATCTGCCCTGGCCAAGCAAGTGCTCACAGCCCATTCCTCCTTGGAGGTGCCTGTCTTTCCTTAGATTTCTTTTTTTCTTTTTTGGCCGCGCTGCGCAGCTTGCGGGATCTTAGTTCTCCGACCAGGGATTGAACCCAGGCCATGTCAGTGCAAGCACGGAGTCCTAACCCCTGGACCTCCAGGGAATTCCCTAGATTTCAAGTTAGTTGGCTGACCTGCAACCTCAGCTCTCTGATAGGTTCAAGAAAAGGGAATTTGCAGATTTTCTGCCAGGTCATCACGTATTTGATTAAGGCCCAAAACATTAAAGAGAAAGATATGATAAACCAACTGAATAACAAGACTCAGTAGTCAACAGAGAAATTGGAGAACAAACCATCAAACAGCAAGAGAAAACTCTTGCATATTAACTCTTGTATATTAAGCTGTTAAGAACATTCTTGCATTTGCAAAGTTTCACAGTTTGGCTTGAACTGAGCTGGGAATGAATGAGTGATGCAGGTGACTGTTGGTTTTCATTAGGATCCTCTCTGAATTATATAATTCATAACCATGCTCATTTATTATTTAAAAAAATTTTTAAATTTAGGGAAGGGACACAAAATTTTATCACTAAGTCATAAGCAATAAGCAAAGCATCCCAGTTGTATGTTCTTGGTTGCTGCTGCAATCTGGGGACGCAACACGAAAACAACAGAATCCAAATTCTGTTCCACTGAGAACACTGGAATCAGCTCCTTGCCAAGAAACAGAAACTAGAATCCGGAAAGGGCTGGCTCATAGTAAACTTGTCATTCTATGCCTCTTCTTTTTTTTTTTTTTTTCAATAAATTAATTTACTTATTTATTTATTTGTGGCTGCGTTGAGTCTTCGTTGCTGCACACGGGCTTTCTCTCGTTGCGGCGAAGGGGGGTTACTCTGTTGCGGTGCGCGCGCTTCTCATTGTGGTGGCTTCTCTTGTTGCGGAGCACGGGCTCTAGGCACCCGAGCTTCAGTAGTTGTGGTGCACGGGCTTAGTTGCTCCGCGGCATGTGGGATCTTCCTGGGCCAGGGATCGAACCCGCGCCCCCTGCATTGGCAGGTGGATTCTTAACCACCGTGCCACCAGGGAAGTAAGTCCTCTATGCCTCTTCTTAACCTATTTGATGACTAACAACATTTGAGTTGTTTGTGGCACCAAGGAGGCATGTAAGAGAATCCATACAATTAGTATTCATATAACTAAGTTGCATGAAATGAGCCAGGCTAGCAGGTCTCACATATTGAGATCGCTGCCCGGACAAGCAGAAACACCACAGCAGTTACAATTCACATTGGCTTCAGTCAGACTTCATCCCGGCAAACACTTTGCCATCTGCTGACACCCAACAGTTACCTGGGCTGGAATCAGACTTCCCAGACAGCCCGGCACCCCTAAACAATCTGAGCTGTGTCAGGGTTGACTTATCTTCTCTTAAGTCACTTTCTTTAATCAACCATTTCCAGAAACACATTTACAGAAAGAAATGAGTCATAAGGACATGATGCATCGTATTTTAGCTGTTACGTGTATCCTTGGACACTTACTTGCTTAGAACTTAATTTGAAGTAACTAGCTTTCAGTTACTATAAGATAAAGTCAGATCAAGCCAAAATGTGAAACTTTAGAAATGCAGAATGTTTTTAACAGCTTAAAGGAGGAGGGAAAGTGTCAAAATCTGGATTTCTGGTTCCTACATTGGCCCAGTTGCTCATCAGAGAAACAAAAAAACAGATTCACAGAATTTCATGTATCTTCAGATAAAGAGATAAATAAAAACCAAAAAAGCCCGGACCAAAAAAACAAAAAACACTTAAACGGTATTCCACTGAGGAAAGTCTGATGTTACAAAATGATACACAGTCTATAATCTCTTTTCCTCCTGAAGAATTAGGGTTTGAACTGGATAGGCTGCTGAGCATTACAGGGCTTTGTAAAGAGAGGGTTTCTATTGCTTCCAGAAACGGGTAGAGTTACTCACTGTCACAGCCAAGCTCTCCTGAGGTCAGAAGCTTCTGGTGGGTCAGCAGCCTCCCCTAATCCCAAGCCTCCCCCTCGACTAGGCAGGAGGAAGAGTTTTCTCTTGTAAAGCTGCTAAAGCAAGGGCTTTCCACGCAGATGAGTTTCTAACCACAGCCGACAGAGGAAAAAATATATAATATTTTCTTTGGGAGGGAAAAACATTCTACCAGCGCATAAAAAAAATTGTATTCCTTCCATCCCATTACTGAGATGTGTGCAAGAGTAGTTTGTAAAGCTGCTAATTAGCCTGGAGCAGCTACGTGGATAGAAGTTAGGCATAGGGACCCTGTGGCCAGATTGCCTGGGTTCAAACCTTGCCTCTTCACTCTGTGGGAAGAGCTACACCAGTCTGTGCCTCTGATATTTTCATCCATGTCATGAGAATAATAAGGTTATAGTGAGGACTAAGAAAGTTATTGCCTGCAAAGTGGGCCTGGATCATAAAAAGAGCTCAGCAGATATTACGTGCCGTAATTTTGGCGGCAAACTTTTCATGCCTCGATTGCCTGTGATCCATGACGACCAGTCAGCAGAGGAGGAGAACGCCCGTAGGATATTTGTTAACTGAGACTTCTTCGAAGCCCTTGGCCCATAAAGGATTTTCTTAAATCATCTTCTGGTCCTTGAGGTTCCTGGCAGCCCTGTGGCTCTGTTGTGACAGCCTAGGGATCTATCTGGATGTTTCACATTCCACATACATTGCTCCCACTGGCTTGATTCTTGGGCTATGTTAGGGTTTATACACTCACAGGATGAATTGATGCTGCCTTTCAGAAAAAGAAACCAGGATAGGGACTTCCCTGGTGGTGCAGTGGTTAAGAATCCGCCTGCCAATGCAGGAGACACGGTTCAATCCCTGGTCTGGGAAGATCCCACATGCCGCGGAGCAACTAAGCCCGTGAGCCACAACTATTTAGCCCGTGCGCCACAACTACTGAAGCCCCCCGCGTCTAGAGCCCATGCTCCGCAACAAGAGAAGCCACCGCAGTGAGAAGCCCGCGCACCGCAACGAAGAGCAGCCCCCCGCTCGCCGCAACTAGAGAAAGCCCACGCGCAGCATCGAAGACCCAACGCGGCCAAAAATAAATTAATTAATTAAAAAAAAAAAAGAAACCAAGATAGTATTTGTATGGCAATGCAAAGATTTTAGAACTTCAGTAAAATGGACAATTTCCTATGCTATTGTTTTCATATCAATTCTTTTATTGAAGCAGAATATATATACCTAAAAAGGGCACAAATACTGTGTACATCTCCACGAGTTATTCCAAGTGAAAAAACCTGTACAACCATCATCTGAAGACAAACAAGTCACTACCAGAACCTTAGAACTTCATCCCCACCCACCACCTAGTCTCGCCCCAAATGACGAGTCCTTCCCTCTTCCTCAGAGGTAACGACTGTCCTGACTTCTAACACTACAAATTAGTTTTCCTGGTTTTGAAGGGAATTACAGAGAATGAAGTGCATCTTGTTTCTTTCACTTGGTAGTAGAATTGTAATAATCACCAATGCTGTTGCACGTAGGGGTGGTTTGCTCTGAACTTGCATTTCAGTATCATTTGGCACAGGTGCGTGAGCATTTCTGGTGAGTTATACCTAGGGAGGAAATGATGAATCACAGGGATTGTGTATGTTCAAGTTTAATTGACAATGACAAATGATTTTCAATGGTATTTGTACCAAAGTTTACTCACACCAGCCATGGATAAGAGTTTCAGTTGCTTACTAACCTGGGGATTGTCAGTCATTTTACGTTTCATCGTAGCCACTCCAGGGTTTGAGTAAAAGCATCTCACTGGGTTCTAATTTGTATTTCTCAGATGATTCATCAGATACCTAATTAATGAACCTCAGATGCTTGAGTGAAATCTTTTTTTTTAACTATTGAGATTATTCTATGATTTTCCCCTTCATGTTGTAAATATAGTAGATTGCATTGATTGATTTTCAAAAGTTTAACTTCTCACTCTTGGAATAAACCCAACTTTATACTCTTTATCGAATTTGATTTAATATTTTAAGATTTTGCACATATGCCACAAAAGAAGTTGACCTATAGTATTCTTTCTTGTAAAGTTCTTAGATTACACTGATTATAAAACAAGATTCAAAATGTTAGTGTAATCTCTGCCTCAAATGTTGGGAAGAATTCATTGGTGGGGTTATCCAAGCTTGAAGGTTTGCTTCATTTTTTTTCGTAGGAAGGTTTTTCTGTTGTTGACTTCTTATTAAGAAGAACATACAGGAAAGTGCACAAAAGGATACAGTACATTTTCACAACTGAATATAGCCATGTGACCAGCATCCAGAAACAGAGAAACAGAACGTAATCAGCAACCCAGATGCCCATTCTTGTCCTCCTTCTGCTATTATCCCCCTTCCCAAGGGTAATCCCTATGCTGACTTCTGAGACCATTATTTAGTTTTGCTGTTTGGTACTTTATTGGAAATCTGTTGAGACTTGCTTTTTGAACCAGTTTATCATTAGTTTTGGTGTTGTTTTACATACACTTGAAAAAATTGCCTATTCTGAAATTGTTGAAAGCAGTGCACTATGTAAGTCAATTAAGTCAAGTATGATCGTTGTGTTGTTCAAATGTTGAATATCCTTAATGTCCATTTGTCTGCTTGTTCTATCAGTGAGAGAGATGTGATAAACTCTTCAACTATGTGGATTTGCCTATTTCTCCTTTTGTTTCTGTCCCTTTTTATTATATTTTCTTGATGGATTGAATATGTTACTGTTATGAAATATCCCTCCTTACCTCAGCAACATCAAACAAAGTAGATTTCAAGGCAACTGACGTTACTGAAGAGAAGGAGGGATATATCATAACAGTAAAATATTCAGTCCATCAATTTAGCATGAACAATTTCCTTTACATTTCTTGTACTGCAAAACTGCTAGGAACATATTCTCTTTTTTTTCAGTTACCTGAAATTGTCTTTATTTTGCCTTTATTCTTGAAGGGTATTTCCACTGGATGTAAAAATTCTGTGTTAACAAGCTTATTTTAAATTTTATTACATTGAAGGTATTGGTTCAGTGTCTTCTCAACTTCATTGTGTTTGATGAGAAGTGGTGGTTTTTGAAATGGTAGTTCCCCTGTATACAAATGTATTGGTTTTATGTATGTATGTATGTATTTTATTTTTGGCTGCGCTGTGTCTTAGTTGCAACATGCGGGATCTTTCGTTGTGGCACGCGGGCTTCTCTCTAGTTGTGGCACGCAGGCTCAGTAGTTGTGGCGTGCAGGCTTAGTTGCCCTGCGGCATGTGGGATCTTATTTTCCTTACCAGGGATCAAACCCACGTCCCCTGCATTGGAAGGTGGATTCTTTACCACTGGACCACCAGGGAAGTCTCACAAATGTATTGTTTTTTTACCCTGACTACTGCTTTTGTAATTTTTTCTTTATCTTTGTTTTTTTTTTTTTCTTTAATTGAAGTATAGTTGATTTACAATGTTGTGTTAGTTTCTGGTGTACAGCAAAGTGATTTCTTTTTCATATTCTTTTCCATTATGGTTTATTAAAAGATATTGAATATAGTTCCCTGTGCTATACAGTAGGACCTTGTTATTTCTCTATTGTACATATAGTAGTTTGCTAGTCCTAATTTATTCTCCCCCGCCCCCTTCCCCCTGTGGTAACCATAAGTTTATTATCTGTGTCTGTGAGTCTGTTTCTGCTTTGTAAATAAGTTCATTTGTATCAAATTTTAGATTCCATGTATATGATATCATATGACATTTGTTCTTTATTTTTGGTTTTCAGCAGTTTGACTATGATGTGCCTAGGTATGGTTTTATTCATATTTATCCTGTTTTGGGTTTCCTGAGCTTCTCAAATCTGTAAATGTATGTGTTTCACCAAATTTGGGGAAATTCTAGCCTTGAGTTCTAATTTTTTCCCTCATTCTTCCTCTTCTTTCCTTCTGAAACTCCAGTTACATGTAAGTTAAATCTTTGCTGTATTGTCCCATAGATACCTGAGCTTCTATTTATTTTTCAATCTTTTTTCCCCCCTGTTCTTCATGTTGGATTAATTTCCACTGATCTATCTTCATTTATATTGAATCTTTTTCCTGTGAATTTTTTATTTCAGTTTTGAATTTTTTAACCCTGGAATTCTCATTTTGTTGTATTTACAAGATATTCTAATTTCTCTGTTGCGATTTCCTATCCTTTCCCTTATTATGACCACATTTTCTTTTATGTTGAGCCAGTTATAATATCCACTTTAAAATTCTTGTCTACTAATTCTAATATCTGGATCATCTCAGGACCAGTCTCTGCTGATAGTCATCTTTTGAGATTCAGTTATATTTTCTGGGTTCTTCATAAGTAATTTTAGACTGTATCCTGGATATTGTGACTGTTTTGTTGTGGAAACTCTGGGTTCTGTTAAGTTCCTCCAAAGAGTGTTAACTTGCTCCCATTCAAATGGCAAACTCTGTCTATTGTGTGGCAATTCAAAATTCATTTCAGCAGTTTTATCTTGAGCTGGGCTCCTTGCAAACTGCCCTGCACACGCATGGTTCAGGGATTAGGTGAAGATTTGGGCAGAGTTAATACTCAGAATTTGGGCTTTCTCCTTTTGGCTCTGTTTCTGGGATTCCCCTCTTACTTTCTAGGGGCTATGGTTGCCCTGAAATCTGTCCTCTGGTTATTTGAAAGATTGCAGGATTTCTAACAAAGTTTTACTCACCCCACGTGGTACAGACTTTGGCATGCCCTAGACTAAACGCTATAAAAAATGGCATCAACTTCCCTTCAGATTCTGCTTTTGCTTACTCTCCAGTGCCTTCTGGTTGTTGTTTGTTTTTAATTTGTCTGTAGTATTTTATAGTTGCTACCTACAGGTGTGGCTACTTTTTAAGATTTTCTGTCTTTGTTTTTTCAGCAGTTTTCCTTGTATGTACTTAAGTCTGGTTCCTTTATATTTGTCCTGCTTGGGTGTTTGTAGGACTCTTTAACTGGGGCTTGTCATCTTTCATTAGTTTTGGGAAATTATTGACCATTATTTCTTTAAATATTTCTTCTTCTGCTTTCTCTCTCCTCTTTTCCTAGGACTCAAATTATGTGTATTTTAGAGCTTTTCACTGTGCCATAAATCTCTTGACTTGTCTCTATATTTTCTACATTTTTTTAAGTTTCTCTGTGCTTTCATCTAGATTTTTTCTGACATCATCTTCTAGTCACTAATTCTGTCTACGTCACGTTTAATCTTCTGTTAAATCCGATCCACTGAGTTGTTAGTTTCATCGAATTAAGTTTTATAGTTTTAGAATTTCCATTTGATTCTTTTTTATAGTTTCCAGTTCTCTGCTGAAATTCTGTCTTAAAAATATTCATTTATAGTTATTTAAATTCCATGTCAGATAACCCTAATATCTGAATCTCTTATGGATCTTTTTTCTATGGATTTTTCCCCCTTAAAAAAATCTTGTCCTTTTTGTAGGCCTGGTTATTTTTTAGTGATTGCTAACATTGTGTACAAGAAATTGTAGACATTGCATGAGGTTCTGTATGATATTTTTTTAACTAATAAAAGAAAGTTTATTTCAAGTCTTCAGTAGTCTTATGGATATTAAAAAGACATTGAAAAGTAGAACAAAGAGCTGGGAAAATGGGTTGTGGACCTGGAACTGTGGGCACAAAGCTGCCCCATCCATCTCTCAGGCAACTGTACATCCCATACCTGCTTCTTACTGTTGCTCTTTGCTAAACGGCTCTTACTTCTGACTTATTGACATGTAAACAGTGTAAAATGTCAAGCTACCCCAAATCTTCATGATATTATAGATCTCATATTCACCTATTTCCTCGTGACTGATTCAGTATATCTTAGTTCAAATTCCTGAGGAAAAGAATATGAAAGACTCAGCCAAGGCAGTGGATTGGTACCTGTCAGGACAGGTTTGTACCCAAGGTCCAGTCACCGTAGCTGGAGAGGTGTGAACTCACATGTTCAAAAAGGCAACAAGATCAAGCTTAGAAGTAAGTCTCAGCAGAAACCAAAGATACTCATATCTAGTATGAAAACACTAAATGTCAGCATCACTAGATTTTGTGTTATTTTCTTCATCTGTTAGCTTTCCTGAAGATAAATTACATCTCTTTGCTTTCCGTTTTAATTCTCTTTTCATGAGTGAATAGAATTTTACTTCATATATGTATCACTGTGGATGACGTATCTTTTCCGGAGAAAATTAACTTCTGGTTCTGTCAGGCGGTTAGACTGAGGCAATTAACCTAATCCCATGAGGGACTGAGTTGATTTGGAACTGAGCTCTAGTCCTGTGAGTACTGGTCTATTTCTAGCTCATCCTTACTCGCAGACCTCACCATGCCCCCAGCTTCTCAGGGTCCTAACCATAAGTCTGGTTACGAGAGCCCATCCTCCCTGGGACACTCCAAACTCTAATTTTGTCACCCTTGTCCCTGTGAGACCCCAAAAAGGTCTTCTGAACCCCTCAGCCTCTGCTTTCGCTTTCAGAATTGACAATTGTCTGAAAGGAAAAAGATGAGCTTCGGATACTAGGCTCATTTCTCCTGGCTTCTTTCTTCCTCTAGATCTTACCTAACGAATGTTCACTTCCTTAGTAGCTTTTCAATCCCTTCAAACAGATTTTTAATATTTTGCCTAACTTTTCTAGTTATTCTTAGCAGGAGGTTGTCCAAGACAACTTAGCCACTGCAGGAAGCCAAACTTCATATGATGTCCACATACTTCCCAAGAATGTCATCATTTTAGAATAAGAATTGGTCTTATTTCCCAGGGTCTTTGGTCCCTCCATATTATGAAAGGTCTTATAGCTAACTTTTACATTAATTGTTGCACCTGATGGGTTTTCTCAAGAGCTTTCTGAAAACATAGGCCAATATGGCACATTCTCTGCTCTTGTCTCATTGTCTCAAAGAGAGACCCCAAGTACAGGAAGTGTTATCTAGTGTGAACACTTGAATGAATGTGGAATATGGAATATGGAATATGAATATGAATGAATGAATATAGAAGTGTTATCTAGTGTGATATATACGTCCTCCTCTACCCAACCACCACTTTTGTTTTTGATGAGGGCTGTGATTTCCTCCACTCTGCCTGCTGTATGGTTAATGACAAAGTGTTAAACTAATGGGACAGTTGAGGTAAGGTGAGAAGTTTTGAGTGGACCTGATCCACGATTGTGACATGGATCATGTAAGAGAAGAAACTGTCACTCCCCCGCTCGTTCCCTAATAGGGTCCACAATGCATGCTGGCTGGTCTCCCACAATCACAACCACCAGATAATGGGTTCTAGACAATCTGGCTCTTATGCAATGTGTCCTTTCAGCTTCTCATCAAATAGGAGACACATTTTGAAAATGACAGGGCTATCATTTGACTTCTCATATTGAAAAAAACCCCAGAATATGTTTTCCAACCCCTCCATTTTACTAACACCTTGAAAGAGGTACAGTCTCCCATCTTCTGATGGGTCTGATATTAGGACCACCCGGGTCCATGGAGCTCATCCAGCTAGTCTCATCCAGCTTGGATTTGGGGAGTACAGGATGGGATAATGATGGAGAAGGTCAAGCTTTGCTTCTTCTATATTTCTTAAATGTGTTGTCATGCTTATGACGATGTCATAGTCCTGGGGTCAGGCCACCAGACCCATTCTTCCGTTTCCTCCCACTGACCGTCAGTTCCATTTCCAGATTGCTCCCCACCAGAGTGATTGTCTCCTACCTAGTTAGAGTCTTGGTCTCCTACACTTCCTTCCTCCAGAACATCCTTCAAGATCTCCTAGATGCCAGGCAGGAATCTAGCCCTAGAGATGGCCCACTGGAGCACCACTGGATGAGTCCTCTTTACCTAAGCGGTCATTAATTGTCCTTCTACCTTAGTATCTCACTCTCTGCCTTGGAAAAATTTGACCTCCTCTGATGTTTGTTCCAAATTAGTAAGGAGTAGTCTGGTATTCCTGGAATTGTAATTCTGAGGCACAGCATGCCCCTTGTCCCACTTTTCCTTTTTAATCCACCAGCTGATCCCCTCCAGTGCCCCCAGATAATCACACAGATGCCATCTTCCATTGTGCCTGCAGCTCAAAAGCCACAGAAAGCCCTGGCTGCATTACACCACTCCAGGAACTTAGGAAGTTTCTCATGCCTGCCTCAGTCTTTCCCTGCTAACTTCTTACACTTGAGGTCATTCTGCCCCAGTCTTTTGGCCATTCCACAGGAACAGGGCTGACCACAGGGCTGGTCTGGATTTGAAGACTGGTAGGAATGGCAACTCAGCTATGGAAACTTCCACTTTGTTTCGCCGTCCCTTCACCTAGAAAACAATGCAAAGTATATGCAAGTCTTCAAGGATGTCAGGGGACATGGCTTCACTGGGTCTCCCTTATTTCTCAAAAGGCATGTCCAGAGGTGGGTAGTCTCAGCAGTCTGCAAAGAGACAGGAGTTTCCCAGGTCAGAGGAGCCCAACGTCCAAATCCTGCCACCTTTTATAACAATTCCAGCTGGGGGCTGGAGCCTGCTGGCCATGCCACCTGGACCTAATGTCCTGGATCCTTCACTTCTTCCTGTGCCACAGTTACAGAGCCTCGTCTTATTTTTACTTTTTATTTCTCTTAGGGCAATGAGACCTATTCCTTAATCATCTGTTCTCATTCTCCCCAGAGGCTCTTCCAAACTTTCATCTCTTTCCTTGAAACTCCTACCTCTTCCTTCTCCCTCTCAGTAGAAATCTTTGAGTCAGCCCCTGAGGAAATCAAGGCCATAAGGCGAGAACTCTTTACTGCGTCCTACCCATTTACAAACATCTGCTGTCTCGGGAAAACGGGTCCCTCTCCTAAACCTCCACCTGTGCTTTGGGGTCCTTCCTCCTTCTTCCCTCAGTCCTTCACTCCATCACCATCTCTTTTCTCCTCTTTATCTTGAAAATACTCCGAATTCAAAACAGGAGGGAAAAGTGGATTGTTCATTGGCCATAGGAACATGTAACTGCTAGAACTCATTTTAAACTTGTCTCTATTGATCAGTGACAGCCTTGTATCAGGATCCACATGTGATATTGGGATTTATAAGAAATATATATTTGGTCTTCATCCCAGTTCCTGACACAGAGCTCCTAAAATCCCTCGAATTTCTCTAGGTGACTAGAAATTATGGTGTCTTTTGCTATGTTAATGAGATGGGTTTTAGAAAGCCCCTAGGTAACTTAAGGAGGGGCTGGTTGCCAAGGGAACCGGCCCAGTGATTAGAGGGTTGGAACTTTCAGACTTACCCCCTCATCTTCAGAGAGGGGCTGGAGATTGAGTTCAATCACCAATAGCCAATGATTTAACCTATCAGGCCTATTATTATGAAGCCTCCTTAAAAACCCAAAAGGACAGAGTTCAGAGAGCTTTCAGGTTGATGAACACTTGAAGATTTGGGGACGGTGGTGCTCAGGAAGCATGGAAGCTCCGTGCCCCACATACCTCGCCCTAAGCACCTCTTCCATTTGGCTGTTCCTGAGTTATATTCTTTTATATAAACTGGTAATGCAAGTAAATGTTTCTCTAAGTTCTATGAACCACTCTAGCAAATTAATCGAACCTAAGAAAGCGGTGTGGGAAATTTAGCAAATTTATAGCCAGTTGGCTAGAAGCACAGGTGATAACCTGGACTTGGGATTAGCATCTGAAGTGCGGGTGCAGTCCTGTGGGACTGAGCCCTTAACCTGTAGGATCGGATGCTGTCTCTGGGTAGACAGTGTCAGAATTAATTGCTTGGTGCTGTTGGCAAACAGCCACACGTCAGACCACGCCTTTGGAAGCCAGCCCCAAACTTCTGAAATCGGTCAATCAGCAACAGCCTCACTCCAGTAACTTCAATTCCGTGGCTGATGCTCAACCAACCCCTAAACATCCCCACTCCTGAAAAATTGGCCAAAACTCTCTATAAAATTAGCAGGAGAGGGGCAACAGTAAGTCCATCAGAGAACCAAGCCGCACACGTAGGGCTTACACGCTTCCATCCGCCTCCTGGCCAACTTTCTCCACACCACGTGGGCACCCAGGCAAATTGCTGGGTGGCGACATCCACCTGGGCTCAAACTTCAGCTCCCCTACCTTCCCGCTACGTCACTTAGGACAAGCTACTCAGAGACTCTGAACCTTAGTTTCCTCCATATACTCCCCATGATTGTTGACAGGTGTTCCAGGAGATCAGTGTAGAGCACATTGCCTGGCTGGCTGCCTTATCTTCTGAAAGGAGCTCCACGATGTTATTAAGCCAACAACTGGCCTTCTTTACTGCACCCCTTGAATCCATTATAGGCTGCTGGCAACCAACTCTCAAAACAAAATCCACGTGTATGCACTTGGTATCAGTGTGCTAAAGTCACGACGATGACCGCGGTGAACCAGAAAGACGAAAAGTCTCATTTTCTCTTGTTCAGGATCCTGCAATGTCATCTCATTGTGGTCAGAATTTTAAAAATACTCTGCCTAAAAAGACCCATGGAAGTCTGCTCCCTTATCTCCAAATCTCCACCTCTGGAGCAAGAGATGGTTACAGGTGCCTTCAGCAACCTATTCTTTTATAATAGCAGGGAGGGTGGGGCTGGGGGCAGGGGGAGTTCTCAGCAATGCAGCTGCCTAGCTGCAAAGATTTTGACACTCATTGCACAGAAAAATATATGCTGCATGAAAATTATGTCCTTTCTGAGGAAGAGGGAAGAGCACAGTATCTCCGCTAGCCTGCACGCCCTCTCTGTAACTGAATGAGGGCAGTCAGTGCCTCTGTGGGAGGTTTGACCCAAACACAATACAAGCTCTGGGTCTCAGGTGAACTTGCTGCTCGCCCAGCACTGGCCTCCTATTGCTCCCCACCTCTCCCCACGGAGGTGCCCTCCACTAAGCTGTGCTGTCTGACCCTTCTCACCTCCCAGCACCTCGGCTCCCCATTCCCCTTCCAGAACCTTTGGGGTCTTCCTCTCATGTGTGTCTTCCCCTCTATGAAATGCCTAGCATCTGGGCCTGGGGAGGGTGCTCCTGGACAACTGGCCTTCCACCCCCTCCTGCAGGGAACGTGCTGGGGTGTCCTGCATCAGCTCCTCCCATCAGGTGGGTGGGCAGGCTTATGGCCAAAGGCTCCAGAGGACAGCAGACAGTTATGCACCCCCTGCCTCCCGTGAGAGGACAAAGAGAGCATCTCGTGCCTGGTGGAATCCTTGCACTTAACTAGAGCTGGACATCCCCATGGTGAACTCTGGGGATCTGGGAAGCAGTTCCTCCACCAGGGACCACCAGGGAACATGCTTTATCATCTCTTGCTTTATGCGGCTGCCTCAGTACATTCCATATCCTTTACCATTAAAGGAGATTTCTTCTGTTGGCATCTTTTCATCAATTACATTGCTATTTCTTGGTGACAACCACAAACTCTTCAGTCAACCTCTCTGCCACCTCCATCGCTATCTCTGTGTGCACTGCTGCACCTCCCTAGGGACAGTCCTCCGATGAGTCCCCCTCTGTCTCTATAATGCTCGACTCTCCAAAAGGAACTCTCAGCTCCAACTGAGTCAGTGTCTTTCTGGTCTACCATTTATAAGTGGTTGATGCCACTTATGCCCAATTAGCAGAAGACCACCCATCCAGAGGTCCTTCCTAATTCTTCAGTCTGTTGATTTTCTATTTACCCTGGTCCTCTCTCTGCACACTTATAAATTTTAATGCTTATGTTCCCAATTTCACATAGGAATTCTGCCTAAACATACAATTAAAGTTAATAAAGATGATTACATTGAGAATCTGAAAATCAACCTTGATGGAGGAGGAACAAGGTTTGGAAGGATTTACGAGCACTTTAAGACATGCAGAATAGGTTGTTAAAAGGTACCTATTATTTTATGCAGCGACTCTGGGAGTAGATGCGATAGGATAACCCTTGTCCAAATCCTACTCTTGAGACAGAACATGTAGGAGCCATGACAGGTAATGAAGCCAAAATAAATAATAAGCAATTAGAGACAAAATGCAGCGGCTTTCAACATACTATTAAAAGTTGGTCCAAAACTCTTTGGTGAGTTAGTTCACTGGTAACGAGTACAGCTGCAGCTCTCTTTAATCACCATACATTTATCCTAAGACTTCTAGAGAACACTAGTTTGAATTTCAGATATTCAAATTCAGGCAATTCTGAGACATCTCTGCTGGAAAGTGTCAGAGGAAAAACCAAACCTCTTCAGCTTACCTTCTCATGGCCAGGGTTCTTCACAATCCACATTCTTCAGAGTGATTACAAAAGAATTTCCTTCAAAGAATTGAATACATTTCTTTGGGAGAAGAGAGTTACATTTTAAATGGTGTTTTTAAAAAAATTTCCATTTAATTACTATAGTCATTTTTTTTTCAGTTTCCAATTATTATTCTCAGCACAGCCTACTTACTCACTCACCATAATTTCTAAGCAAGTACTTCTATACTTGGGTTGATTTTTCGTTAAGGCAATCGAAGATAAATGTTAGGAACAAATTCAGGGGGAAAAAAACCAAACTATTTTCTGCTGAATGTGCCAAAAGTGGCGAACGTGCCTTATTTTGGATCATCTTCTGCCCTACAAGCTTAGCTAAGTAGACAGGGCCAGAAAGCTTGATGTATTATTTCCTCACGTGATAGTTTTTTTTTTTTCCCTTCTAGCTATAGCAAAGTTCCACAGGCAATTCTTTTCTAATGGAATCACAAAAGCTTTTCTCTAAGCTTCTGCCTAGAAGCTATTTTTCACATCAGAATTTGGGGATAACATTCAAATGAGTCATCTCAGTATGATGTAACCCACCTTACAGCATCATGGAAAACAGGTCCTGCCTTCCTGTAGGTTCAGACATATGAAGAAAGTCCAGAAGTAGCTATTTTCCTCCTCACTTTTATAGCCCTGGAGCCGACTCAAAGATCTTCCCTTTTTTGCGGGGGGGACGGGGGTTATGTGGTTCATCTTTTGGTTCACTTTCTTCTTTGTTCCATCATTTCAAAAAGCTATCTTTATAAACACCCTTCCTTTAGAGTGATCTTCCTGTAAATTTTTCCCTTATAGGTCTGTCTGCAATGCACTTCAGCTGGGTTTTTCATCTGGAGCAGGCATTAGTGACTTAATCTCTCTCCAGTCTACCTTGTTCCAATCACCTTGCTGGAGAACTTTATTTCAATTCCTGTTAATTTTTAGGTGGACCACTAGTATTGCCTGGAGAATACATCTCGTGTTCCTATTTTCTATTAGTGGATAATTGCCTCATGACTTCCTACTGTTTGCTGTAGCCCAGGTTAAGAATTCCCTGTCCTAAGATGTGTCACCTCCCACTGCTTTCCATCAATTTAGGGTCAGAATTTTCCTTTATCTCCATCTACCACCCATCCCCAAACTTTGTGGATGTCTGCAAGAACAGAGATTTTCCTGGTCTGACCCATAGCTTTTGGCCCAAACTATAGTTGAATGAACCAGCTACATCACCAATTAAAACAGTGTGGACTTCCGGTCACACCATCACTGCGTCGCGGCATTTCTTCATCAAGCCGTGTGGCTGACAGGGACTTGGTGCTCCAGCCGGGTGTCAGGCCTGAGGCTCTGAGTTGGGAGAGCCGAGTTCAGGACATTGGACCACCAGAGACCTCATGGCCCCACGTAATATCAATCGGCAAGAGCTCTCCCAGAGATCTCCATCTCAACGCTAAGACCCAGCTCCACTCAACGACCAGCAAGCTCCAGTGCTGGATACCCCATGCCAGACAACTAGAAAGATAGTAACACAACCCCACCCATTAGCAGAGAGGCAGCCTAAAATCATAAGTTCACAGACACCCCAAAACACACCATTGGACGTGGTCCTGCCCACCAGAAAGACAAGATCCAGCCTCATCCACCAGAACACAGGCACCAATCCCCTCCACCAGGAAACCTACACAATCCACTGAACCAACCTTACCCACTGGGGGCAGACACCAAAACAACGGGAACTACAAACCTGCAGCCTGCGAAAAGGAGACCTCAAACGCAGTAAGTTAAACAAAATGAGAAGACAGAGAAATATGCAGCAGATGAAGGAGCAAGATAAAAACCCACCAGACAAAACAAATGAAGAGGAAATAGGTATTCTACCTGAAAAAGAATTCAGAGTAATGATAGTAAAGATGATCCAAAATCTTGGAAACAGAATGGAGAAAAAAACAAGAAACGTTTAACAACGACCTAGAAGAACTAAAGAGCAAACAAACAAAAGATGAACAACACAATAAATGAAATTAAAAATTCTCTAGAAGGAATCAATAGCAGAATAACTAAGGCAGAAGAAAGGATAAGTGACCTGGAAGACAAAATAGTGGAAATAATTACCACAGAGCAGAATAAAGAAATAAGAATGAAAAGAATTGAGGACAGTCTCAGAGGCCTCTGGGACATTAAACACACCAACATTCGAATTATATGGGTCCCAGAAGAAGAAGAGAAAAAGAAAGGGCCTGAGAAAATATTTGAAGAGATTATAGTTGAAAAGTTCCCTAATATGGGAAAGGAAATAGTCAATCAAGTCCAGGAAGCGCAGAGTCCCATACAGGATAAATCCAAGGAGAAACATGCCAAGACACATATTAATCAAGCGATCAAAAGTTAAGCACAGGGGCTTCCCTGGTGGCGCAGTGGTTGAGGGTCTGCCTGCCAATGCAGGGGACACGGGTTCGAGCCCTGGTCTGGGAAGATCCCACATGCTGCAGAGCGGCTGGGCCCGTGAGCCACAATTACTGAGCCTGTGCGTCTGGAGCCTGTGCTCCGCAACAAGAGAGGCCGCGATGGTGAGAGGCCCGCGCACCGCGATGAGGAGTGGCCCCCGCTTGCCGCAGCTAGAGAAAGCCCTCACATGGAAACGAAGACCCAACACAGCCATAAATAAATAAATAAATAAACATTAAAAAAAAAAAATTTAAGCACAAAGAAAAAATATTAAAAGCAGCAAGGGAAAAGCAACAAATAACACACAAGGGAATCCCCATAAGGTTAACAGCTGATCTTTCAGCAGAAACTCTGCAAGCCAGAAGGGAGTGGCAGGACATATTTAAGTGATGAAAGGGAAAATCCTACAACCAAGATTACTCTGCCCAGCAAGGATCTCATTCAGATTTGACAGAGAAATTAAAACCTTTACAGACAAGCAAAAGCTAAGAGAATCCAGCACCATCAAACCAGCTTTACAACAAATGCTAAAGGAACTTCTCTGGGCAGGAAGCAAAAGAGAAGGAAAAGACCTACAATAAAAAACCCCAAACAATTAAGAAAATGGTAGTAGGAACATACATATTGATAATTACCTTAAATGTAAATGGATTAAATGCTCCAACCAAAAGACACAGACTGGCTGAATGGATACAAAAACAAGACCCATATATATGCTGTCTACAAGAGACCCACTTCAGACCTAGGGACACATACAGGCTGAAAGTGAGGGGATGGAAAAAGATATTCCATGTAAATGGAAGTCAGAAGAAAGCTGGAGTAGCAATTCTCATATCAGACAAAATAGACTTTAAAATAAAGACTATTACAAGAGACAAAGAAGGACACTACATAATGATCAGGGGATCAATCCAAGAAGATATAACAATTGTAAATATATATGCACCCAACATAGGAGCACCTCAATACATAAGGCAGATGCTAACAGCCATAAAAGGGGGAATCGAGAGTAACACAATAATAGTAGGGGACTTTAACACCCCACTTTCACCAATGGACAGATCAACCAAAATGAAAATAAATAAGGAAACAAAAGCTTTAAATGACACATTAAAAAAGATGGACTTAATTGATATTTATAGGACATTCCATCCAAAAACAACAGAATACACTTTCTTTTCAAGTGCTCGTGGAACATTCTCCAGGATAGATCATATCTTGGGTCACAAATCAAGCCTTGGTATATTTAAGAAAACTGAAATCATATCAAGTATCTTTTCCAATCACAACGCTATGAGACTAGATATCAATTACAGGAAAAAAACTGTAAAAATACAAACACATGGAGGCTAAACAATACACTACTAAATAACCAAGAGATCACTGAAGAAATCAAAGATGAAATCAAAAAATACCTAGAAACAAATGACAATGAAAACACGATGACCCAAAACCTATGGGATGCAGCAAAAGCAGCTCTAAGAGGGAAGTTTATAGCAATACAATCCTACCTTAATAAACAAGAAATATCTCAAATAAACAACCTAACCTTACACCTAAAGCAATTAGAGAAAGAAGAACAAAAAACCCCAAAGTTAGCAGAAGGAAAGAAATCATAAACATCAGATCAGAAATAAATGAAAAAGAAATGAAGGAAACGATAGCAAAGATCAGTAAAACTAAAAGCTGGTTCTTTGAGAAGATAAATAAAATTGATAAACCATTAGCCAGACTCATCAAAGAAAAAAAGGAAGAAGACTCAAATCAACAGAATTAGAAATGAAAAAGGAGAAGTAATAACTGACACTGCAGAAATACAAAGGGTCATGAGAGGTTACTATAAGCAACTATATGGCAATAAGATGGACAACCTGGAAGAAATGGACACATTCTTAGAAAAGCACAACCTTCTGAGACTGAACCAGGAAGAAATAGAAAATATAAACAGACCAATCACAAGCACTGTAATTGAAACTGTGATTTAAAATCTCCCAACAAACAAAAGCCCAGGACCAGATGGATTCACAGGCAAATTCTATCAAACATTTAGAGAAGAGCTAACACCTATCCGTCTCCAACTCTTCCAAAATACAGCAGAGGGAGGAACACTCCCAAACTCATTCTACGAGGTCACCATCACCCTGATACCAAAACCACACAAAGACGTCACAAAAAAAGAAAACTACAGGCCAATATCACTGATGAACATAGATGCAAAAACCCTCAACAAAATACTAGCAAACAGAATCCAGCAGCACATCAAAAGGATCATACACCATGATCAAGTGGGGTTTATCCCAGGAATGCAAGGATTCTTCAATATACACAGATCAATCAATGTGACACACCATATTAACAAACTGAAGGATAAAAACCATATGGTAATCTCAATATATGCAGAAAAAGCTTTCACCAAAATTCAACACCCATTTATGATAAAAACCCTCCAGAAAGTAGGCATAGAGGGAACTTACCTCTACATAATAAAGGCCATATACGACAAACCTACAGCCAACATCATTCTCAGTGGTGAAAAACTGAAACCATATACACTAAGATCAGGAACAAGACAAGGTTGCCCACTCTCACCACTATTATTCAACATAGTTTTGGAAGTTTTAGCCACAGCAATCAGAGACGAAAAAGAAATAAAAGGAATCCAAATCGGAAAAGAAGTAAAACTGTCACTGTTTGCGGATGACATGATACTATACATAGAGAATCCTAAAGATGCTACCAGAAAACTACTAGAGCTAATCAATGAATTTGGTAAAGTAGCAGGATACAAAATTAATGCACAGAAATCTCTTGCATTCCTATACACTAGTGATGAAAAACTGAAAGAGAAATTAAGGAAACACTCCCATTTACCATTGCAACAAAAAGAATCAAATACCTAGGAATAAACCTACCTATGGAGACAAAAGACCTGTATGCAGAAAACTATAAGACACTGATGAAAGAAATTAAAAATGATACAAACAGATGGAGAGATATACCATGTTCTTGGATTGGAAGAATCAACATTGTGAAAATGACTATACCACCCAAAGCAATCTACAGATCCAGTGCAATCCCCATCAAACTACCAGTGGCACTTTTCACAGAACCAGAACAAAAAAATTGCATAATTTGTATGCAAACACAAAAGACCCTGAATAGCCAAAGCAATCTTAAGAAAGAAAAAACAGAGCTGGGGGAAACAGGCTCCCTGACTTCAGACTATACTACAAAGCTACAGTAATCAAGACAGTATGGTACTGGCACAAAAACAGAAATATAGATCAATGGAACAGGACAGAAAGCCCAGAGATAAACCCATGTACATATGGTCACCTTATCTTTGATAAAGGAGGCAAGAGTATATGATGGAGAAAACACAGCCTCTTCAATAAGTGGTGCTGGGAAAACTGGACAGCTACATGTAAAAGAATAAAATTAGAACACTCCCTAACACCATATACAGAAATAAACTCCAGATGGATTAAAGACCTACATGTAAGGCCAGACACTATAAAACTCTTAGAGAAAAACATAGGCAGAACACTCTATGACATAAATCACAGCAAGATCCTTTTTGACCCACCTCCTAGAGAAATAGAAATAAAAACGAAAATAAACAAATGGGACCTAATGAAACTTAAAAGCTTTTGCACAGCAAAGGAAACCATAAACAAGACGAAAAGACAACCCTCAGAATGGGAGAAAATATCTGCAAATGAAGCAACTGACAAAGGATTAATCTCCAAAATATACAAGCAGCCCATGCAGCTCAATATCAAAAAAACATACAACACAATCCAAAAATGGGCAGAAGACCTAAACTGACATTTCTCCTAAGAAGATATACAGATTGCCAACAAACACATGAAAGGATGCTCAACATCACTAATCATTATAGAAATGCAAATCAAAACTACAATGAGGTATCACCTCACACTGGTCAGAATGGCCATCATCAAAACATCTACAGACAAACAACAACAACAAAAAAAAATCTACAAACAATGAATGCTGGAGAGGGTGTGGAGAAAAGGGAACCCTCTTGCACTGTTGGTGGGACTGTAAATTGATACAGTCACTATGGAGAACAGTATGGAGATTCCTTGAAAAACTAAAAATAGAACCACCATACGACCCAGCAATCCCACTACTGGGCATATACCCTGAGAAAACCATAATTCAAAAAGAGTCATGTACCACAATGTTCACTGCAGCACTATTTACAATAGCCAGGACATGGAAGCAACCTAAGAGCCCACTGACAGATGCATGGATAAAGAAGATGTGCCACATACATACAATGGAATATTACTCAGCCATCAAAAGAAACGAAATTGAGTTATTTGTAGTGAGGTGGATGGACCTAGAGACTGTCATACAGAGTGAAGTCAGAAAGAGAAAAACAAACACAGTATGCTGACACATACATATGGAATCTAAAAAAAAAAAAAAAATGGTTCTGCAGAACCTAGGGGCAGGACAGAAATAAAGATGCAGACGTAGAGAATGGACTTGAGGACACGGGGAGTGGGAAGGGCAAGCTGGGACAAAGTGAGTGAGTGGTATTGACATATATACACTACCAAATGTAAAATAGATAGCTAGTGGGAAGCAGCCGCATAGCACAGGGAGATCAGCTCGGTGCTCTGTGACCACCTAGAGAGGTGGGATAGGGAGGGTGGGAGAGAGACGCAAGAGGGAGGAGATATGGGGATATATGTGTATGTATTGTTGATTCACCTTGTTATACAGCAGAAACTAACACAACATTGTAAAGCAACTATACTCCAATAAAGATGTTAAAGAAAATAAAATGGCCCCAAAGGAAAAAATAAATAAATAAAAGTGTGTACCTGGATCCTGATTTTTATGAATCTTGTTCTCTACCTCCTCTCTTGCTTTCAAGCTTCTAAAAATCTTAACATCTGTATCAGTCCTTCCTGGACTCTCTTGATCTCTACACGAGGTTTCTTAGGTCCTGACAATTCTTGGCCATGTGACTTGCTTCCTTCCTCATCCATTTTCTGGGCATCCACTCTGAGCTGGAGGTCCCACCGTCAGGGAGGTAAGATTCTAGTGTAGGACAATTTTAGAAAGTGGTGACCAAGGCTGACACACACTTACAAACTAAGTGGGTGGTAGCCTTGGAGATAGTAAAAATGGTCATTTCTACCTGGCTCCTGGCACATGGTAAGCACTAGGTTATTAGCTCGATGTTTAGAAATACTCAACATACAGTAGTAAATTTTTAATTTTTTTTCCTCTTTGGCTGAGGACCGTTTGTACTGTCTTATTAAAATACTGTATCTGGAACTATTCTAGGTTAAAGGAAACTGAAGATGCATGACGACTAAATGCATTGCTTATCCCTGGATTAAAAATAATTCTCAAGGCCATTCTTGGTACCAAGGGGGAGATTTTAATCTGGACTGTATATTAGGTAATAGTATTGTATCAATGTTATATTTCTTGAGTGTGAGCAGCGTACTGTGGTTATAAGAATGTCCTTGTTTCAAAATATTAAGTGTCATAATGTAACTTACTTTAGGATGGTTCAGAAAAAATTCCATCTCTGTATCTATAGGGAGAAGTACACACACACACACACACACACACACACACACACACACAGAGTGGCACAGAGAATGTGGCAAAATGTGAACAACGGAAAACACAGGTGATAGGTATATGGGTGTTCATTATGTTATTCTTGTGTTTTTTCCGTAGCTTTGAAATTTTTCCATATAAAAAGTTGGGGAAAAGCAAAAAAGATTAAAAAACGAAATACTTTGAAACTACCTTAAGTGATTTTTTTTTTTTTAATTTTATTTATTTATTTATTTATGGCTGTGTTGGGTCTTCGTTTCTGTGCGAGGGCTTTCTCTAGTTGCGGCAAGTGGGGGCCACTCTTCACCGCGGTGCGCGGGCCTCTCACTATCGCGGCCTCTCCCGTTGCGGAGCACAGGCTCCAGACGCGCAGGCTCAGCAATTGTGGCTCACGGGCCCAGTCGCTCCGCGGCATGTGGGATCTTCCCAGACCAGGGCTCGAACCCGTGTCCCCTGCATTGGCAGGCAGATTCTCAACCACTGCGCCACCAGGGAAGCCCCTACCTTAAGTGATTTTTAAAGAAAAAGTCAGAGAAGAAAGAATTGACAAATCAGTTCTGAAACCAAACACAAATACTTTTTATTTATGGGGTATTGTTTTACATCAATTCCATTAAAACCTAAAACCAGTTTGCTGTACTCAAGTTAGATGGCATAACAGTATTTCAGTTAAGCTGGGAGTCACAGGACTTGCACACGTTTATGAAGGTAATGCAAATACTGACGACACGAAGCATTCACAGTTACAGGTTAGCTGCTGTTCACTAACAGTAACCCCCAAGAGAAATGACTTCATGAAAAAAAACAACCCACGTTTTGGTCTCATTTACAGACACCCAACCTTTCAGTTGGTCAATGAATTCTATACATTTATTATACAACGTATGAAAGAATAAAAGATAAGGCGTACAGAGGTATTTTAGCAGTTGTAAGAATAAAAACCAAGGGCACAAACTAACTTTTAAAGCTTTCTGTATAAACTTCAAAAGCACTGTTAAGATGGAGACTGAGAGGCAACGGAAGTTTGTTGTTAATCCAGAATCTAGAGGTCTGTCTAGTCAGATTTATAAAAACTTAATTCAGAGGTCATGCTTCAAATAAGCTGCATGTAATGTTACAGGGGGTGTTTATGGCAAATCAAATAAGGAAATTTCCGACCTACCGCAGCAGTAAACATCTAAAAGTTGCGTTCTATCATGACAGAGTATTGCAACGTGGAGTTCAAAACATGATGGAAAGAGAAAGGGTGGAGACGTAGGTGAGAAAGAAAAACCAGAAAAAGGCACCCTCATTCACTTGGCATTCACCCATAAACAAGTGCTTATGTAACTGAGGGACATTTTTAAGAAAAAGTATCTTATTACCCTGGCCCCTCTTCTTCCCCTTAAAAATAACTGCACAGAATCAAGAAAACCAAGGGCAAGCACTCTGCAGTCACAAAGATTTATTTTTCAAGGGAGTTCAAAGATTACTTGGACTTCTCTAAATACGCAAGATTATCCCTTTGGAATACTTATCTCCATATTAGGTACATCATGAAATACTTTTTACTTGGCTTTTCCAAAACCCCTATCATCAAAATGTCCATTGTGGTTAAAATGTAACATCTTCCCTGTAACAATCCTTTTATTTTAGGATTAACTGTGCTTTAGTGTTTAAAAACTTCTCCAGTTTCTAATGATACCTTTTAAACCAATTTCATCTATGATTTATATTTGCTTTAAACAAAACTAGAGTTGATCAGACTTAAGAACTGCTGCCTTTAAAGTGTAATTTGTCAACTTTATGGGATCCTTTTGAAAATGACTCAAGTTTTCAACAGATTGGAACCTGCCTATGGCCAATCGCCACTGGAGTAGCAGGCGCCCGTCAGAACGGAAGCCCTTTCAACGCGTTGGTCTCAGGAGCAGTGCTTGCTCAACATCTTCTATCCTTTGCAGATAGGAATTTGTGCAAACTGGTATGAATGTGTAAGGTAGAAGGGAGTCTACAACTTCTCAACAAGGAATGGTCAAGTATGCTTAATCACTACAGAGTTTTTCCAACTTCTGGTTTATTTCACAGCAAACCAAACCTTTCTATTCGGTAGAAAAAGGAAGTAATTTCACTCTACCATATCATGATTTTGTATATGCACACACACTGTATATACAAACAAAATTCCTGTCTTTGGTGGTTCAGTTAGGGAAAAAAATAATATATGAAAATCTGAACACTGTTGGCAAAGAAGCTGTGAAATCATGGTCAAGAGTAGCATTGTCTGTGTGCTTTACTCATTTAATGCCATTTAGAGGTTCACATTTGACCCAAAAGGTCTTGGGGCCAGATTTTGAAATAAACGGAACCTCTTCCAACCGCTGCATATTCAATCACGGATTCTGCTCACAACTAGGCATTCACTTGTCTAAATGCACCATTAGCTTTCACTTGGTTTAAGTCGTTAGACTTTTGTGTTTTCACAAAACTTTAGGGACTAAATTAGTCATTCAATAGCACCAGATAGTTGAGGGAGAAACATGTTATTTATACATTTCCTTGAGAAGGGTAAGACAAGGGGGAAAAAAAAAAAAAAAAAAGACATAAAATACAAACCTAAAACTACCGTCCCGTTTACTCTTGTTTCCTCATCCACATAAATATTGGCTATCACCTCTCTGCACACATTACTCAGGTAATGATGAGCGGCCCCTCCAGGAAAGGTCCTACCGTGTAACAGAGATTTTAGCTCAGTGCTGGTGGAGTCGTGTCCACTGCCTGCAATGGACATTCTGCCAGTAAAAGCCTAGCGTGAAAGAAACAAAAATGGAAAGCAAAGCAAAACGCCTCTCACTTATTGTATAGTTCTTTCCCCCTCAAAACTAGAGAATTGAACACCATGAAAGCTTAACTAAAAATTCAAGCCACAACTAAAAGTGCTCTGCAGTTATAAATTGCCAGCAAACCATTAGGTTTTCATGGAGGCGGCAAAATAAATTTTACTTAGAATGGCATAGAAAGCATCAGCAGACCAAACACTGACTAGGAAGAATGCAAAAGGAAAAAAAAAAAAAAAACACTAAAAAAGTTTACAAAAGTTTAAAACCAATGAAAAAAAAAAAGATGCAATTTTAATTTGTTCATCTGTACCTATAGTCAAACCATGCTAGCTTTCACATTAGAAAATCAAAACCTATACCCTGCACGGTGGAAATGATTTGTGGCATAGTTATGTGTCTGTATGTTCAATTATTCTAACTTCCATCATTTAAAAATGCTAATATTTAAGTAAACCAAATTATATTTGGCATATGCCTCTGAAAAGTTATGACTCCCACCTCCTTCCAAAGTTGGCCTCTTAAACAATAAGGTTAATTCTGGCAACATTTGCATATGGTAACAGTTGTTCTGTCTTGTTTTCTGAAATGCTACATTTGAGACCAAATAAATGTATAATTGGTTCATCTGAAAAAAGGGACTAGAAATATGCCACAAAAATTATTTTACAATACATTTCTGCAGAAATAATCTCTAGGTGAAGCTTCTTCTTTTTATACACATATACAAAATTTAAACAGCAATATACACATAATCACAGTGAGGACGCTGGCAAATTCACCAATCTGTAGTGTAAATACAAACTGCGAAGCAGCCTTCCAAGAGAACAAGGCTACACAGCAAGCAGAGCTGGCCCATTCAATAGCAAACACCAACACGTCCCTGCCAAAGGGAGACAGTGCAAGAAAAGCAGCATGCGCTTGGATACAAACAGCAATTTATGGCTAATGGTTGACATAACTGTGGTAACAGTGACTCTCTCGCTGCTATGCATAAAGTCCTAGGACATCTGTTTGTCTTTATACCATTCCACAAACTCGTCCAACAAAACTGGCCCTGAAGAGAGAGAGAGAACAACACGGCTATGAGGCTTCTCACAATGAGGCAGATGAGCAAAGGTGCAGGGGCGGGCAGAGAGCGGGGGAACACCTGCCCGGTACTTACATGCTCCATCTTCATCGTAGTTGCTGAGGTCAAGGTTAATTGTTCTGCTAAACTCTAGCACATTGCACCACTGGTCTTTGTTAATAACTTTATATTTTGATTGCTGGTGGAGGGAAAAGTAGTATGAATTACTGACACACACAATTAACCAATGAGATGGTTTCAATTGCTGTAACAATCAACTTAATAAAGTTCACGAAGGTTAACTCTTTCCATTTGAGGTACGTTAAGCACCAATCTAGAAGAAAGGTGAGAGAGAGCAAGAGGGGAGCTTCAGATGACAATTTTCATTACAAAAATATCATGGAGGCTCAACACAAAACAACAAATACACCAAAGAAACACAATTTTACATCCCCAGAAGTGAAATTTCTAAACGGCAGAAACCCTTTTACGTAAAAGAGCGATAATTCCTATCCCACAGAGATGTGGCAAGGATTTAAAGAGATAACTTCTGTAATTCACGTAAAGTACTTTATTTAGTGCTTGGCACACAGTAAGTGCTAAATAAAGAGTTGCTCCCATTAACAGCCCCTGACATGAACGGCATGCTCACTGTCAAGCTGTTAGCTTACAGCACACGCAGTGGTGGGTTGACTCAACGAGACCTCGCTAAGTGCTGCAAGCGGTCTCAGGACCGGGCGGTCTAGCCACTGAAGAGTTACTGCTCTAATAATTCAGAACTTGAGTCTGATCATAAAAGAACCCAGAATAGCAATGAACTAGTTTTTCTCTTCCTCCCAGACAAGAAATATGCCACACGCATATTTTAAAAGACAGTATTCCTGTATAAAGATTTAAAAATAAAACCCAGTCCGACAATGTTTAAAAATCCTCGCCACTAAAATCAGGAACACTGGAAAACAAAACAAGTACTTAAAAGCAAAGAGAGCTGCACCAACGGTTTGGAGGATGCAAACACAAGAAAAGCTCAAATGAAAGGATTATTGTGCCCTTTTCAAAGAAAAATGCAAACTAATATAAGAGGGAGAACAAAGCACAGACCACAAGTTCAACTTTCTAAGCAACTAAAAGCAAAACCCAGTCATCGAAGCAGTTGACGGTGCTCCTGGAACTGTGCGAAGTCAAATTTGCTGGCGGCAAGGTCTTCAGCCACAGAACCCTTCACACCCGGGCTCAAATTCTGCCCAACTCTCTGAGAACAGGAATCTGTTTCTACTCATTTTCCAAACAAAGCTAACACTTCTTAAGGTTGTCAGAGAAACTGGAACAGATCACTGGTAAATACGGGTTGTCACAAGTACAAGTAAACAAGTACTTCTTGTATTAAAAACTAGTTTTTATACCTTTCTTCAGGAGTCCCAGTTAGTAATGCTAAAAGCGATTTTTAATAATAGTTCTCAAAGAATCCTATCAGTTGGAAGTTTTTCTGGACCATTACACCAAGTAAGCTGTAAGGAAGCTCACTTCAAGAGTGAAGCTGGAGTCAGGGGAAGGCCCAGGAGTTTCTCAAAGATGCAACACCCCCATCCGTTCAAGCAGAAAGCATTTTTTAAAGGGGCCTGGGACTGGACGGCAGGAAGGATGGTCTATGTGATATGACAACCCATGCAACTCACACTTACATCTCAGATTCCTTCAGGTCCTGCAGAGTTACTACACTGCATCAAAGCCAGTTCTTAATAACCAACAGCTCAAAATTTCTATCGCTAATACTTAAAGCAAATGAACGACAATGATAGAGGAAAGTGCTGGATTACTTCTAATACAAATGTGAAGAAAATTTAAACTGCAGGAGATGCTGTCTGAAGGACTTTGTCACTTGGATTGATCTAGGTCCCCAAGTTACTTGGAGCTAAGCGTAGATAAGAATACATTACAAACTTAATTTAGTGAGAAGGCAGGTGAACTTCACCTAAAGCCACAAAAAAAAGTAAATCTTGCTTTACTCTTGTTATAAAGAGCAGGAAATCTAAACAAAAACAAGCTTTTAAAATGGGGACAAGAGAGGAAAGGACAGAGCCGCGCTGTCTCGGATGCGTTTGTACTGGGGAGCGATGCGGCACATGCAATGCACACACAGGCACACTCAGAACGCAGGGAAGTGCTCACTGACAGCAATTACGTCACCACAGTTCCTACAGGCAGAAAAGTACAACAAACAGAAAATTACATAAAAGAGTTAAATAAAGCATACTTGGTTGTTCTAAGCAAGCAAACATACATTCCATAAAATAACAATTTAGTACCTCTAAGAATTGGTGAAAAACTGGAAAAAGGGGCCAGATTTTTCCTAATAACAGTCCCAACATGCACTTGGCAGTGTTTATGTCTAGGCTGCGCTGGTCCTTTTCCTGTTTAACAAACAAAAACAAGGATGAGCCAGGTGCCCCCAAATAATCAATCCCAATAATTCAAATTTCTGTTTTACTTCAACAAAAAATTAGTAAACAGCTCATTTATCATACACTATAAAAACCCTGAATCCAGACTAAGGTGGGGGAGGGGAGGTGTCAGGACACAGTGGGAAGATTAAACGGTTTGGTACTATATAATTTTACTGTGAGAAAGATTCATGTCAACTGAATGATCACCCTAATGCAAAATACATTAGTTACATGGTAACAATCTCCATGATTATTTCATGCGATAAATAAAAATCTGTAACTTGCTGTTTGACATTTATGATTATTATCAACATCATAATCACTGATCCCAAAGTCCATAACTTAACTAAATGGAGTTTAAAGGTTTCTAATTCCATGCTTAGGAATCAGGTTTCCTTGATAAAAATCATTTTTCCACCAATTTTTATTTCTTTGGTAAATGTTTTTCTTGTAACCTAAAAATGCTGTTGTTAAATTGAGTTCATAATGAATGCTGGGACTCTGGAGGGTCTTCCCAAATCAGAGGATGCATTCACTCCCCGACTCTGGGGGAAAGCAGTCTGTCTACCTGTTACGGTCCTTCTTACCTTGGAGTCGCTGGATGTGAAATCTCCTAGCAGAACACCCCTAACTAACAGCCAAGTGAAAGACAACATTGCATAAGGAATCCAGAAAAGACATTTACATAAACCTGAATATGGGCAGATTAAGCTCATTTTACTTAGACTTGCAATTAAGAATCCTAATTTCTCACTGATCTTTCTTACCAATTTCCATTCGGGAACTACAGGTGGGCAGTTTCTATGCAAAAGGACAGAGGACGTGGGACCCTAAGTGGTTAACTTTATATATCCAGAGCTAGCCTCCTCGTGGTATCTCAACTTCAAAGAAAGTCTGCAAAAGTGCTTTTCTACAAAGGGAAAAGGAAAAGTGCCCGGCTATCCCACGTGGGGCGGAACCTAGATGTTCACCAAATTACGGGGTGATGCCGTGACCACCACTGTCAGCCACATATGCAGCTACACACACCGCCCAAAAAAATTGTTACCGCAAGGATTCTAACAGTGAAGTGCTCTTTAGTATACAGAGAATTTCTGGCCGTGACACTGAATTTTAAAGTGACGGACTGGAACAATACAGCAAATGTAAGGCAGGGCCTAACTCAACAGCCAGCAAAGTAGATGAAGATTTGGGAAGATGTGTGATGGGTCTGTCTTTTGGTCCTGGTTGTACAGCACAACGACCGTTCACCAACAGACCAGGTCGGATGGCTCCGAGTCACCCTTCCCTGTTCTGGCCACACACCTGAAGTCTGAGGATGGCGGGGGACCCCAACTCCACAGTTCAGTGCAAATAGGGGCCTCCTCTCTACAGCCTGCTCTGCTGTCCCCGGCCACGCATACCATCCTGCTCAGGGCTGCAGTACCCACTCCGTGGAGAGGACGACGGCAGGAAAGGTGCCCTCGAGGGGGCCCACCTTCTGCCACCAAGCCTCACAGGTCTGTTGCACTGCACGGGCTCTTGCTTCTGCGGTGCACTGTGCAAGCAAACGGAAAGCTTCCTCTCACCGTGTCACGCGGCTGTGGCAGCTACGGCACGCCCCGCTACGGAGCATCCACAAGGAAAACGAGGGGACTGCTGAAAACACACGCGGCACCACAGGACCGGGGCCCCAGGTCACCTGCTGAACAACAGCTCAGGCAGCACCGGGCTGAGGGCACGGGCGCTCTGGAAATGCGCTCCCTTTGAGGAGTTTGTAATCCTTCACTCAACCTGAAGTCCCTAGTCTTGCCCTGATACATACTGTGCCTTCTTCCAACATCATCCATGTCCCCGTGACAATGGACATACACTAAGGTGACAAAAAAAAAAGATACAAAGGACCTGGACAGACTCTTTGAAACAGTGCAATCATCTGACAAACTGATGATCATGAAGGATTTCAGTGCATGTGTTTGGCAGCGATGCCAAAACATGGATGAAAGGCATCAGACTCACAGGACTGGAAAGCTGAACAGCACTCACTTACTCCTGCTCTGCAAGGGTGCCAGCCAGCAGCTCGCAATCACTAACACCATCTTCTGCCTAGCAAATAAGAGAGAGATATTATGGATGCACTCGCGATCTGAACAGTGGCATCTCGCTGATAACCAACATTGCCTGTGGGTGGATGTGAGGCTACGTGCAAATGCCCATGACGGGGAGCACTCCGAATTCCTGGGGACAGCACAGCTGAGAGATCCCAGAGCAAACAGCTACTAAACAGCAAAATGGAGACATGCCCAGGGGGTTCTCTGACAATGATCCTAATGGCATTCTCAAAAGGCTTCCCAATTAAAAGTGAAATGAATCTCCCAGAATGCTATGAAGCAGCCATCAACATTACAAGTATTTAAAAAAAAAAAAAAAAATCACCTTAACAAATTCAAGGAATACAGCAAAGACATCTAGAAACCCCTCGCAGGAAATTCAAATAGTACACTGTCAACACCAACGCTGTGACTCTGCTCGTGGAGCACCAGGGAGCGAGCGGCAGATTTCTGCATCTCAAGGTCAGAATTTAAGCAGAATGTACCTTGAGACAGGCTGTCCAGAGTCAACAAGCATCCCCAGAAGGCCCACTGAGGTTAAGGGAGAAGAAGTGAAACTTTTCTCCCTGCCCACCTCTTAACCCAACTTTCATTTTCTAAGATAACAAAATAAAAAGCAATTTTATTTTTCAAATAATAATAGGAAACGAACAGGTTCTATACACACACCAAAGATGTACTAACCCCCTATAATACACAACTAGATTCTGCCTTGTGGTCTTCCTTAAACACAGATTTTAAAATTCAGTTACAGATGAGATCAGTCCTCTTATTTACAGCTGCAAGACCAAAGGATCCTTCTCTGAATATTCTATGAAGTTATGTTTCATATATGGAATAAATGCACTACTCAAGCTAAAGACTACTAACACCTAATGTAGAGTAGAGAATAATGAAGTTTTACCAAGTTCTGATTTGACGTTCAAAAATGAAAACAAATATTGCCTTTGTTTATATAAGACTGTTCCAACACAGGTCTTCCTGTAAGATGTGAAAACTAAGCATTTTTTTCTTAAATGGCACCAATGACACAAACTGAAACAAAGTAATTAAACAGTTAATTGTCAATATGCAAATATAAATATATAACAAAAGTTAATCTGCAAACATCTAGGTATCCAGTTACGCTGTATCACCAACCCCTGTGTCAAATGATCTACTTCCAATTTTCACAAAGTTTGAATAGCTTAAAGACTTGTACTTGAAAAGGGGAATGTTGAATTACTAAAATTATAAAGAAAAAATCTTCAACATTAAAAAAGAAATCCTTAAGATTTTCGAGAGAGACTAGATGAACTTTAGAAATAGTATATAAATGCCCATGATCACAACCCATTTTAAATGGTGACAACCAAGTCAGAAATCAGTACATGAAATCAAAAGGCCTTCACTGAAGACCTGTAATATAGGTCACGGAACTCTCATTTGAGACCACCGGATTACAAAATATAAAGAGAAAATGCAGTTTTCCTTACCACAGTTCAACAAACGTAAGGCAAAAATAGAGAGCGCTAAAGAACTCAAATCTTAAAGTGGTTGTTTACAAAGCTGAAAATACAGCAAATCAGTTTTTTGAATGAGAGTTTTTTTTTTTAAATACACATTAAAAACAAGCAAAAAGGTCATAAAACCCATGAGTGCCCTCCCACTGGGAAAAGTGAAACTAAACCATAATGCTCTTAGAACTTACCCCAGCACAGTTTTCAAATAACAATGTTTGCAAGGCAATTACTTGATTAAGCTCAACTACTGACAATTCCTTTAAAACAAAAGAAAAAGAAAGATCTGCCAACAGGCATAGCCTCTCCACAGTCGTTTTGTTTGGCATAGATTCTATTACTGTATGCACTACTCTTGGAAGGTAAATTATTATTTGAAACCTAAGTAATGTCAGCGAAGAATAATTCAACAACTATTTCTAATTCTACGGTTAACTTTTACTGAGAACTTAAAACTGAGCCAGAAGCTGTTTTAAGTGCCTCATACTTCAAACTCATTTAATACAACAACCGTATTAGGATAGGCATTATTATAATCCCCAATTTATAAATAAGGAAACTGAGGCACAGGAATGAAATGACAATCGATAAGAGCTGGGGCTTGAACCAGGAGTCTGATTCCAAGCCTGAGCATTTCATCGTGTACCAATCCACCTCCCCGAGAAGGAAGGGGGGAAGACAGCTCTCAATGTTAAGAGACACACAGTCCAATTCGCTTTACAAACAACTGCTGAGCAAATCTGGGCAATAACCAAACGGTAATCTTAAAGGTAAAGCTGACAAGATGTCCAGGGTAACAGACCTCAGATGAGATGACCACATATTCTTCCTACTTCTGTCCTCGCACAGGCCCACCTTCTGTTTTCCTCATAATTTACAATGAAAGTACAAGGTAGAAGTAGAGAGGAGTACCTATGTGTGTGTGTCTGATGCGTTGGGGGTTGTGTGGAAAGGGAAAGTAGACAAACACATCGGTTAAGAAGTAAGAAACTGACTCAAGTTAGAAGAGAAAATGAATCAAATGGTCAGAGCAGATGTCAGATTAGAGCCAGGCAGAGTTCTCTGATAACAGGGGGTGTTGAACACAAGACCCAGCAAAATTTTCCTTCGCGAATTCTAACATCCACAACCATTCCATTAAATGGAAGTGACATAGACGTTAGCTTTCACCTGTGACCTCTTACACTTTCTTGAAACACCTCCTCAGAAACTAAGTAAAAGCACTGGTAGCTGGAAAAGTGGGTGCATCAAGGGACAGGCTGTGAGGACTGACTTGTAACAACAGATTAACTGTCACAGGATCACCTCTCAGGAAGGGGGATTCGATTCCTACCGGTACCTTCGGCCTCCCCAAAACCCTCCGTTACAACTTCTTCAAGCTTTACTGCAAGGAATGAACAACAAGGACTTGCCCCTAGAGGAATCTCCCATTCTTCTCTTGCTCACTGCCCTTCCTCTCCTTCACCCTGAAGGCCTCCCTTCTCTCCATCCAGCGCTTCTCCACCTCAGTCACGTGGGAGGGCTCCACTCGGCTCCCATCTCCCCCACCCCACCTCCGAGCCCACTGAGGACTTGCCTCAGTCCTCCCCATCATCCTCGCCTTCCTACACCAAGGCTGTCGGAGGCAGCACTGCTGGAAGACCTCCGATAGCGGCATCTCCGTCAATTCATGGTGTCCACTCTCAGCCAGATGCCAAGATGCTGCTGCTGTCAGCACCTCACTCAGCCCAACATTCATCCTTCTCAGAACCCCAAGAGGCAACTCTCTGTGGCTTTCAGCACAGTACCCTGTCTCTGCCCCAGAGAATGTAGAAAAAACAAATTTAACTCATATTTAATAACTAGTCCAGATCAACCAAAAAAATCACTATATTTAGGCTTTTTATCTCATTCTATTTGTCCAATCTTATTCTCACTAGGTCCTTTTAAAGGAATCAAGGCAAAAACGGCTGTTTTACTTAAGGAATCCATACAACCATATTTGTTTACACAATAAATAAAATCTACATTAGGGGGAAAACGCTAAGCATAAAAGTACTCAGACAAAATTCCACTTGTAGAAGGAACTGGCCATTTCAGCTCTTGAGTCTCTACCCCACCATCTTCCTGGAACAGGACACCACAGGACGGTGGACAGTTTGAGTCAGGAAGGTGGTGTGGCTCCGTGGGGAGGACACGGTCTGCACTCAGGGGCAGAGCCCGGGCCCTCGTGTTGTCCCCTCCTCTCTGGCCCTCAGCCTTGTCGTCTGCCTTGTGACAAGACTGGACCAAGTGTCCTCTTGTGGTTTCTTTCAACTCTCAAGTTTCACGATTCTCTGCCATCCCTAAGACTACAAATAAGTTCAGGTCAAAGTAAAATTAGGAGAAAAATAATATAACTTTACAACCAAGTACTATTTTTAATTGGCTACAAGATTCTAAGGTGAGGGGAAAACAATCGCACTCTTAGGATTATAATTTTGGTGGAGAGATGTTAAAGTGGCATTTTATCACTTTCTGGTACTACAGTTTCTTTCCTGGTATAATAAAGGGTAATTCAGAATATTTAACATATGTCATTGTTATTTCCAATAGAGAATATTTAGGATATTAAAACTATAACAAAGTTCAGTTCTTACTAAAAGTTCAATTTTAAAAGGTCTGCTGTGTAGTTATGCGTTATTACCTCTACGAGTCATTTTTCTAGTAGGAAAAGAAAAGGATTGGAGGGAAGAAGCGGGGGGGTTGAATTCTGCTTCCAACCAAGACAGAGTTAGACAAACCAGATTCCCACGCCCCGTGCACGTCAAACAACCAGAAAACTGAACAAAATCCATGAGACAATGGCTCTCACGCACTGGTCAGTGTGCAGCACAGGAGTATGACCCCTGAGAAAAAGGATAAGCCCCCAGTGACAGCAGCATACTGTGCGGGGGTGGTTTCCAGGCCACAGCACAGGAGGGGGACCCAGACCCAGCCCAGTGGAACCCCAACCAACTGAGTTGGAAAGGACAGAGTTTGTGGAGTCCAAGGAGGCATATGATTGGTGGGGCAAAATACCAGCAAGGGGGGAGCTGCACAGAGAGACCTGGAAACCCGCAGAATGTCTCCCCAGCCGCTGGCTGAGGACTTGTCTGTGCACATGTGAGAGGAAACCACCTGAGTCTGGGAAAGAATCACTGCAGAAGAGTACGCAGAAATTCCCAGAGCTCACATGGGGCTGGGAATAGTTTCTATTTCCACCAGCCACAGTGGAAAAAAATCTCATAATACATAGGGCCTTGGATAGAATCCTCAGAAGGGTATTATTGTCTTACTAGTGGGGTTAAGTCATCCCTAGACTGAGGCTGCTCTGGACCAGTCCTTTCAAAGGATCAATCTGATTCCAAGTAACTTAACTATATACCAGAAAAAAAAATTTAAATCCAACATTATTTAAAGGAATACAACAAACCCCAGCAACCAACAACATAAAACTCACAATACGCAGCATCCAACAAAGAAAGAATAAAAACTACTAGGAATGCAAAGAAGCGGTAACATATTGCCCACAGCCAAGATAAAAATTTTAACCAAGAGAAAGAGATACAGAAATGACAGATATGATGGAACCAGAAGACAACGTTGTTAAAACACCTGTTATAAACACATTCTAGATGTTCAAGAAGGTAGAAGAAAATATTACGATGAGAGAAATGGATATAAAAAGACACAAATAGAATTTCTAGAGATGAAAAATATAGTATCTGAAATGAAAAATATACTGGGGCTAGGATTAGCAGAAGAAAAGATCAGTATTAGAAGATATAGTAATAAATATTATCCAAAGGGAAAACAAAAGCAAAAAAATTGAACACAGTATCAGTAGCTTGCGGGACAATATCAAGCATCTAACATAGGTATAACTGTAGTCCCAGAAGGAAGAGAGAGGGAGAACAGAAGAAATATTTGAAGAAATAACAGCTGAGAAATTTCCTGATTTAATACAAACTGTAAGACCAAAGACCTAAAAAACTCAACAAACCTTAACCAGAATAAACATAAGGAAAATTATGCCAAGGCACACCATAGTCAACTTGCTGAAAAGCAGTGAAAAGAGAATAAAAGCCGTCAGAAAACAAAACAAGACAGTATGTTCAAAGGAATAATGAATGACACCAGACTTATCATCAGAAACTCCACGAGACAGAAAACAATGGAGAACTATCATTAAAGTACTACAAGAATAAATGGTCAATCTAGAATCTTTTATCCAGGGAAGTACCTTCTAAATTGAAGGCAAAATAAAAGCTTAGAGATTCATCACCAGAAAATCTGTACTATGAGAAATGCTGTAGGAAATTTTTTAGGCAGAAGGTAAATGATACCAGATAGAAACCTGGATCCACACAAAAGGAAGAAAGAGCACACAAGTGGTGTATATTTGGGTAAATATAAAAGATATTTTTGCCTATTTAAAGCGAAAATGATATTAATATATACTATGATCTGAATGTTTGTGTATGCTCCCCCCCCCCAATTCATATGTTGAAACCCTGATCGCCAAGATGATGGTAATAGGAGGTGGGGTCCTCAGCTGCAGAGAGCTCCCTCCTCCCTTCCACCACGTGAGCTTACGGCAGAAAGACACCTATCCTGCTGGCACTGTGATCGTGGACTTTCCAGCCTCCTGAATTATGAGAAATAAATGTCCATTATTTATAAGCTACTGAGTCTCTTGTATTTTGTTACAGCAGCCTGAACAGACTAAAACAATAGATTGTGAGATGTATAATACATGTATAAGTAAAATGTATGACACAGCAGCAAAAAGTACGGAAGGGCAAAATGAAAGTGCACTATTGTAAAGGCTCCTGCATTATACATGAAGTGGTATAATATTATCGGAAGATGGACTGTGAAAATTTAAAGATGTATACCGTAAAGCCTAGAGCAATTGCAAAAAAATGAAACAGAGACACAGCTAATAAGACAATAGTGGAAAAGAATGATTAAAATGGAATCTAAAAAAACCCCTCAATCCAAAAGAAGCCATGAAAAGAGGAAAAAAGGAACAAAAACAGATGGGACAAAAAGAGAAATGAATAGCAATTTAGGAGATGTAAACTTAACCATATCAATAAATACATTAAATGTAAATTGTTTAAGCACCTCAAGACATATATTGTCAGACCCAACTATGCATATGCTATATATAAGAAACCCACTTTAAATATAAAGGCACAAATAGGTTTTTAAAGAGGATGGAAGAAGATATATCATACAGACTTTAATAATAAAAAAAAAAAAAGCAGAAATGGCTATATTTGTATCAAAGTAGATTTCAGAACAAGGAATATTATCAGAGATAAAGAAAAACATTTCATAATGCTAGAGGGTCAATTCTTCAAGAGGACATAATACTAAGTCTATCTAAACCTAATGCCTGAGCTTCAAACTACATGAAACAAGAAATGATACAAATGACAGAAGTAATTATAGTCGGAGAGTCCAACATTCCTCCCTCAGTAAATGACAGAACAGCAGGCAGAAATCAATAAGGATACAGAAGACCTCAACAACACTATCAACCAACGTGACCTAACTGACATTTATAAAACATTTCACCAAACAGCAGCAGAATATTCATTCTTTTCAGGTACACACAAAACATTCATCACAGCGGACCATATTCTGGACCACACATCAAGCCTCCCTGCATTTTAGTGTACTGAAACTGTCCAGAGTATGTTCTCTGACCACAGCAGAATTAACGATAGAAAGATTACTTGGAAAGTCCTAATAGTTGGCAAATAACACAAGCCAACACACTTCTAAATAACCAATGAGTCCAAAACAGCCACAAGGGAAACTGGAAAATATTCTGAACTGAATGGAAATGAAGACACAACACCTCGACACTTGTGGGATACAGTTAAACCAAACAAAACAAAGGATTCAATAACAAACTCATCTTACAGCATATTTTAGCTAAACTGAAATCTATTTGGTAATGATTAAATACGGGTGGTTGTTATTCATCATTACATAAAGGGGCTTAATTTGCTGATATTACTGATACTCTCCTTAAAAGGCAAAGATCTCTGTGGGCTGCTCCCAGGGATATGATGAAAGAAAACAGGCACTCCCTTAACCTGTCAGAAAAAATGCAGGCCTGTACCCAAACTCCAAGGCGCAGCTAGAGGGACACGAGGGCCATGTAAGTGCGGGCACGTGTTCTCTCCGGGGCAGGAGGATTCTGTGTGACAGTGGAGGCACGTGGCTTGGGCCCAGAAGCCCGACGCTGAAGAGAGCAGTCGGGGGAGAGACCTGGCTCCAAGCAGAGCCTGGCGGGACAAAAGGCAGGCAGCAGAGAGGCGGGGGCAGGCGGCAGGTTCAGCGCACTGCTGGTTCGACGTCAGCACAACACAGGCGTCTTGTGGGAGAGGAAGCCTGGGACTGGACTACGAGGGCCTGGAGGGAGCCGCAGACGCGACCTGGAGCCAGAACCTGAGTTTGAGTCCTGAACCTACTGCTGAGCAACGCGGCGGCCCTGCCCCAAGTTCCCCACTCCTCTGTGAAGGAGGACAAAACCATCCCATCCGTCACTCAGCTGCGGGGGGAGCAACTGTACCATCCACACGGTGGTGAAGCACTACACTCACACGGAGGCGATGGGTGCAATGGCTCGGTGAGCTGAAGGTGCCCGAGTGGCCCCAGGATGAAGGAGGATGGACGACACCCTACTGGTGTGAGTGTGGGTGAGAAGGGACAGAACGTGGACGCAAGGCCACGGCAGCAGTACAGGCGAGGGGCACGGCCTCAACCCCAAGGCTGTGGTGGAAGCACCAAGAAAGAGGCAACAGAAGGGGCCTCGGTGACCAGCCGAGAAGGGGATGGAAAGCCAGGGAGGAGCAAAACGGAAGCCAGTTCTAAAGCAGTGGATATGTGGGAAAATTTGACCCTCAAACAAGGAAGTTAGAAAATATTTTCGTGAGAAGGCATGATGCTTCTAAACAAACTTTTGCCCATACAATAGGACACTGCTGACTTTGGAAGGAAAAAAAATCTCATGAAACAAAACATTTAATCCTAAAAACTATGCATCTATTCTAAAAGCATCTGGCAAACAAATTCTATATACAATTACACAAACGCTGTTTAGTAAAACACTGCAACTGAATTTCACCATATTACTTCTAACATCTATAAATTTTCATGCATGTCCTGATTTTACTTGAAGGTTGCAAAAATTCACAAGTGAGGACATCACAGTGAACTACTAATGTGTTATTATAGATGCACCGGAACTCATCAGCAAATAAACCTTTGGCTGAGCTAACAGAGCCAAAGTGAAGAAAAAGTGAAAAGATCAACAAGGTGGTAAGAAAAAAGAATTATTTGTCACTGAGTTCTCTGCTTAAAAAAAAAAAAAAAAAAAGATTAAAAAGAAATCATCAATCAAGAAAGCCTAGTCACCTGAACCCACCAAACACACAAACATAACAGAAACCACCATTCTGCAATAAAGTGTAATCGTATATATGGGCCGTGGACAGTGAATGAACACAATGCCAACTTATACCTCAGAATTCGCTACTTACGGTGACCAGGCTGAAAAATACAGCTTTATGTCACTCCAGTAGAACCACCTATTCACCTACTTGGACTGGCTCACTACGTGACAAACAAGATGATCACTTCTCAAAATGATGACTAGAAACTATGTTTGAATAACGTCCACTGAAATTAGCTTACGTTTGAAATTCAAACGATTTTCAGATACGATATAGCACCCAAAATGAAACTGGCTTTGATCTGACTAACTTATTCCAGTAAACTCAATGGGTGAAGCTTTGCTGTTTCATGAGAAGGAAAAGATTTGTCAAGCTTACCTAAGAGACATTTAGAACAGTGTCTATTACATGCCCATTTACAAATTACTTCTAAGCCAATCTCAAGAGCTATTAATAGTCTGTCACTAGAGCTTTTTGCTGACATACCACATTCTTGCCCAGAATCAGTTAGTGTAGAAAGTGTACACATAGAGAGAAATTCTAACTAGCATCCTGGGAGTAGCTTATTCAACTTCCTTGCTGTAGTACATAAAACAAACCTCAAAAGGGGAGGGAGAGAGAGGGAAACATCTGGATAGGCTCCAGAGAACTCACCCGTGCAAAGTCAAACGCATATCTGTAAATAAGTTTAAAGTTTGTAGAATCATTTAATAATGATCTTAAGTAATCCAAAGTATTTCTGAGTTTTTCTGTTGTATCACATCTAGAAAAACAGAATAAAGGCAAATTATAACCCGAGTTTTTTTTTTTTAACGTGGGGCAGTAATATAAAACACAATACCAAAAGACAATAAAAACCCTGGAGTTGGAACATGTCCACGATGAGCTATTTTTTTTCCTACACTTTTTATTTTAAGAAATTTCAAATGTACGGAAAAGTTGAAGGCCTAGTAAATACGCACCCATATACCCATCCCCTGGGTCCACCACGAGCACTGTCACATTTGTGCTTGCTCTCTCACATACGTGCACTGTTTCCTGTACCATTTGAAAGTAAGTTGCCAACATAATACCACTTTCCTCCTAAACACTTCAATGCCATCATCACTCTTAATATCCTAGAAATGTTAACTTTCTGAGCTAATATACGACCCATGGGCAAATTTCCCAATTTTCCCCCAGCTGCTTCTTTTCATCCGGGATCCAGTCAAGGCTCATGCACTGCTTTCAGGTATCTATCTCCTTAGTATCTAGAAGGTGTCCAGCCTTTTTTCTTTCTTTCTTGACAATGTCATTTTTTAAAAAACCAGACTAGTTGTTTTGCAGAATCTCAGTCTGTCAGATAATTTCCCTATGATTATATTTAGATTAAGTGCTCATGATAAGAACTCTCCACGTGATGTCCTTCTCAGTATACCCGTGAGGAGGCTCATAAAGTCAGTCTGTCCCATTACTGGTGATATTAAGTTGATTCATTTGGTGAAGGCAGCGTCCACCAGATTCTCCACTTAACGGTACTCTTCGCCCTTCTGAAACGGTGTGTAATCTGGGGGATGATACCTTGAGACTGACAATCCTGTTCCTCAACAACATTTCACCAGGTGAAACATTTTAGCATCTGTTGATGATCCCTGCCTGAATCAGTTTTACATCTGAAGGTACAAAATGGTGATTTTTCTAATTCTATCATGCTTTTACACTTACAGGCTGGAATTGTTCTATAAAGAGTTCTACTCACCATCTTTCTTACTTTCTGGACTTAAGGATTTTTGCCTTTTACTCAGTGTTATAATCTGCTACTGTCTTCATTCTTTTTGATGCATAAATTGTCCTTGTTTGGGCAGTGGCCCCTTCAAGCTGGCTCCAGTGTCCTTCTGACATGGCCCCCGTCAGTCTCTGAGCACGTCCTCACTTTTCTGGCGCAAGATATTCTAGCTCACCTTGTACTCTCTCTACCCTAAACTTGAAATCAGCTATTTCTCCAGGGAGCCCCTAGTGATGACAATCTATTTTCACAGGTAAGTGACACACTGTTTATTTTTCTTAAGTAGACTGATTGGTTATTTTTACAAACTAATTTTCTGTTCATAATATCTAGCCCTTAAAAATGAGAACAAAGAGTCATCATTTTCACTGACAATATTAAAGCTTTTCAATGCTGCATGTGTATCCTTGCGTTTCTCTGTAGAGCTTTTACCTCCTACTAAGTATAGACAATACATATTACAAGTATTATCAATGTAAATATTTTACATACTTTATAAGCTAAAATATGGTTCATAACAGAGTGTACTAATGTATTTTTAGCAATAAATTTGTGAAAGCTTTTTTTTTTTTTGGAGCTATCTACAAAAAACTCCCCAGGATCTATTGAGATGATAAAATATCTAAAAGTCAAAAGTTACAGTAAATATTTCATTTCTATGAGTCTACAACAATTTAGAATGTGCTTTGTTTCTTCCTGATGTTTTTGAAAACTAAAAAAGATTAAAATTAGACTTTTAGAAGTCAGAAAAGCCTTCTTTAAGGGACTGACATGTAAGCTGAGAGCTGAAAGATAGGTGGAAACTAGATGTTTTTGGAGGGGAGGGCTTTCCACATTAAAGGAACGGTATGTGCAAAGGCCCAGTGGCAGAAGGGAGCATGCCAAGTCCAAAGGCTAAAAGAAAACCACTGTGACTGGATTGGGTAGAGTAAGAGGGGAAGTGGCCCAAGATGAAGCTGAACGGGAGGTAGGGCCAGACCACAAAGGGTTTTTGTGGTCCACAGTGGGTTTTTTTGTTTGTCTTGGGAGGTTTTTTTGAATCCTAGAAACAATGGAAGCCACCTCCTATCATGGGAGAGACCGTGATCAGGCTTCCATCTTGAAAAGCTCACTCTGGATCTCTGCGGAGAAAGGTTAGGGAAGGAAAAAAAGAGACACTGACTGATAGCCTAGTTACAGAGATTTACTGCCAGAACCCAAATGAGGGTTGCTGGAGGCTAAAAGGATGCACAAGAAAGCAGTAAGTAGAGCCTGTGAGGTAGGAGTGGGAGCAGGGCTTACCTTGCATTGGGCACTCTACTGTATGGCTCGATTTTCTTATCATGTATATAAATAACGAATAATATTTTATCAGTAATAATATGGGGGAGGATCAAAGAGGAGGGAAACCAGCTAACCCCAAAACATCTAAGGCCAAGGTTCCCCTCGTCATTTGGAAAGAAGGTTAAGGACGAAAACCACAGGAAACTGGCCAGATTTGGGCCAGTGGTTTAGTTTAGTTAGTCCTGTCCAATGAAAGGAAGAAGAGCAGTTGTTTGTTTCATCAGATTCTAGAGCAGGAACCACTCATTTAGATGACCATTGCATAGCTAAAAGAAAATAAAGTCGCTGCAAGGTGAATATGACGTCTGCAGCGTGCCTGGAAGCAAGTCCAGCCACACTGGCAAAGACGTCCCTACGTCTGCAAGACGCTCGGAGTGCTCATCTGGAGTGTCAAGCATAAAATGCCCAAAGTAAAATTTTCACTTCATGCATCTATTAAGGATGGGTTAGAGACGATACTGTCAATAAGGGGTTTAATCTGCTTTAAAAGGGGTCTTGTCCTGTGGAGACTGTGGACTAACCCCCATCAGGGAGACAGGCCGCTGAGTCACCCTGTCTGAACCGCACGTTGCCATCTAGTGGCCACTCAACAAGGCCATCTGCAGAGGGGCTCAGTTCAAACAAAGGGCCTGTGAAGAAACAGGCTCCGCCTGAGACTTTTCAGAAAGCAGCCACATCATTCAATACATTTCCCCCTGCTTTTCTGTGTACCACGTACAAGGAAACTTGCGGTGGTCATACAGGGACAGTGCCAAACCGCTAAGGGGCATCTTTCCCCGTAAGAAAATACGCATATACTGTGGAATGAAATCATTGCTTGTTTGAACTCTGCGGCTGTAACACAGTCAGAAGCAACAAGAATCAGGATAATAATCCTCAAAGGTTATAAAATCAAAGGTAGTTCTCTCCCATTACCCCGGGACAGCCTTTGCCCCTTCACTTGGTCAGCCCAAAGGTATTTTTCCAGCCCGTCACCAGTTCTCTGCAAAGTTAGCTACAACTCTAACACACTTTTTTGGGGTTTTGTTTTGTTTAGCTTAAACACTCTATAAGCTTAATTCATCAGAGGTAACTTTAAACCACACGTTGGAACAAGGCAATAAAAAAAACAGTCAATTAAAACAAGAGCTGGGAACTCCCTGGCAGTCCAGTGGTTAGGACTCGGCGCTTTCACTGCCAAGTGCAAGCCATGTGGCCAATAAATAAATACATAAATCAATCAATCAAGAGCTGTGCCTTCTCTGAGAACGACTGCGGGAACTTGGGGATAGATGTTCCCTACCAGCTGCTGTCACTGCTTCCAAGAGTCACAAAACATGGCCCTGGAGAGGCCAAGCACACAACTCCAGATGGCATCCAGGAGACTGATTTCTGGGTGCCCTGGGGAAAGCCACATTTCATCACTTCAACGTTCCTGGTTTTAGGGACATTACCAGGGACACCCAGGAAGTGGCAGAACCGATTCAAAACTCTCTGGTTCCAAAACCCATGGGCTTCCTATTTCTAGCATGCGCTCACTGTACAGTTACCATTTTTTTAGAAAAGGTTTTGTTATATACACTTTAATTCCAGCTTGAGTCCGTAAAACTTCACTGGACAGGTTTAATAAAGCCAAAAATGAGAAAAAAAGAAAAAATCCAAATAGAAGACAAAATAGATCATTCAAAAGATGGACTACTTTCCATCTTTAGAGCATATAAAGGATTGGCCTCTGAGTTTTCTTATTTATTGGGTGCAAATACCTTATAAATGCAAGTAGCATAAAGAGAAGTGACCTTATTAATTCTGGATATTCTGCCTGAACACTGCTTCCAAGCTCCTGCCCCAAATGGACTTTGTCTTGTTCATGGCTTTTGTTTCCCCAGGACCTAGAATTCTGTGCTTGGCACACCTCTGCCACTCAAATATTTGCTGAACAAATGACGAGCCTAGGGAGGCAGGAGGGGAAGGGGGAGGAAGTTCTTAAAACTTGAAATTGTGCTATTTTTGAACTACAAAGAACCTTAAAGGTTATTGTGAGTAATCACCTTCACCTCACTGATGAGGAAACTAATCTCAGAGTTTCATCTCACAAAAGAAAGCAGATTCCTCAATTCCTTTACAGTGGATCAGGTTTGTTACTACACTGTAAACTGCGAGGGCCAAGTGGCAGCATTCTATGGGAATCCACCTGCCACTACCCGTGTCACACAAAGCGGCGAGCAGAGTTCCCCACAAAGAGCTTGTGGGGCGCCCCCCCACCCCATGAACACACGCGGAGGCCTCTTCCAGGAAACTGTGTATTTCAATTCCCAGGCGACGCAATCCTCAAAACATGGGCAAGGCCTGGCACGGGGTGATATTCTTCTGTAAAGGCAAATGTAAAAACGAATCTAGAACTGTACAAAAATGGATACTACACCCGCTTAAGACACATGAAACTGTGCCTGAAGAAACGCTGATGGTGCCTTCTCTAAAGCCATGAATAAAATCTTGATTTGGCTGTGCATTCATCATTACAAGGATACTTAAAAAGGAGCAGCCATCACGTGCTCTATCCGGAAAGCAACAAAGGGAGGCAGCACGGAAAACAATGCAGGAGTTAGTAGGCTGGAAATTGTAAGGAGGTGTTCCCCAACACGACATACACAATTTTAAGAGAGTCCAGAGACTTAACCCTAAAATTCTAGAGCATGCTGAGAGGAAAGCGTATCTGTAAAAGGGTGATTTGGCTTTTACCTAAAACACACTTGTCATCAGACAATAGCTGTCAGAGGAAGAATGTGACTGAAGAATCAGAAGTCTTAGGTTTTCCTCCCATCCTACCACTTTCTTTCACAAATCAAATACCCCTTCTAAGCCTCAGTTTGCCCATCTGTAAAATGTGCAGGGTAAAGCCTGATCTGCCTAGGTAGCTGTGAGGCTCAAATGAAAGAACAGTGAACAGGCCTCATAAAACTACTAAAACACAACGAAAATGAAGCACTGTTACCAATGCCAAAGGGACAATGATATTGAAAGTTGACAAATTACAAAATTATTTAAATAAAACCATAAAACCATTTCAATCCCAATTTTAATCCAGTAAAAACTGAAGTCTATTATTCCTAGTTAAAGCAAAAAGAAAGAGAAGCCATTCAAGTACTTTAAATCAGTTACTGTATTAAGAATTAGCACTTCCCCTTCAAATATCATTTGAAATGTTTCATCATCCACCTCAAGTGTATCTTTCAATGAATAAAAGAGAATGACAATTTGTTTTCTTGAGTGAAACTCTTAGCAAGCACACACACGTAAACACACACGCACAGACACACATGCATGTAAGCACGAAGTGAACACATAAGACCACTGATTTTTTTCCCTCAATTCTGGCCCAGGTAACATAAACAGAATCTTTATTATTATTATTTTTTTTAATCACTAGAGTAATGAAGTTCTAACTTTTCCCAAAGCTAATATCAGAATATATCAAATAAAAGATATTGAGTATCTTTACTTATAAGTTATACTTTACTCAACTTTTCTCACTAATTATAAACCAGATGCTAATACTTTGATTTTAAACCTGCGCTGTCCAATATGGTAGCCACTAGACACATGTGGCTACTGGGCACCTGAAATACAGCTAATGAAGACTGAGATGTACCATAAATGTAAAATATACACCAGATTTTCAAGATTCAATATGAAAAAGAAGGTAAAACAGCTTTTTAAAATATTGGTTACATGTTGGAATGATAGTATTTTGGATATTCTGGATTAAGTACAATATATTAAAATAAATTTTACCTGTTTCTTTTTACTTTTTTAAATGTGGCTATTAGAAAATTTTAAATTATACACGTGGCTCACATATATGAGAAAAGGATGGCCTATTTCTATGGAGCTGCTCTAGAAGAATACTAAAATAAACGATATACATTATATAAAAACTTTAATTTCTAAAATTCATCCATTATAGCCCTCCTCATCATAGGAAAATGGGGCTTGGTCTTCACACCTATGGCCACAGGTGAAGCCTGCCCAGATCCCCTGGCGTTCCTTCAGTCACCCAAACCAGGCTCGATGAGACCCCAGGGGGGAGGCAGGCAGGCAGCGAGGGGAGGGCAAGGACACCCACCCCCCCACCCTTGCCCCAGGGTAGCCTCAGGACTTACTGTAGAGACGTCATTCCTTTTAACCATTCCTGTAGAGTAAAATAACCCATGTTTTGTGCATCCAATTTCCAAGCTAGGACGAGCATAACTACCTGTTTAAAACAAAACAAAGCAGAAAGACCAATCAAATAAGGAGGACAGACCTCAGCAATTAAATACATTAACATCAGCCAAATGCTTCAGTCCACAGTAGTTTAGTCACTGAAATATGAACAAGGTAACTTCAAAAATGAGTTCTAGTTTGGCAAACATCTAAAAGTTTGATAATTCAGTCTGCTGACAAGGGTTTGGAGAAACATGACTTCTTATGATGCCTGAGGGTGGAAGTGTAAAGCCATTAACCTCTCCCGAGGGCAGTTCTGCAGTATGTATCAAAACTGAAACCAGCAGTTCCACCTATGGAAAGTTATCTCACAGATACACCTGCACATATACACAAAGCTGTATAGTCAACAAGACTGACTACAGTACTATTTGTAGTAGCAAAAGACTGAAAACAACCAAACATCTACTAATAAGGAACTACTTAAATACTTCTTTGCTAAACACATTCCATACAAAAGAATACTATGTCACCAGTGAGACAAATGAAGTGGAGCCATCAGTACAAATATGGAACAGTTTCCAAGATTTATTAAGTGAAAATAAAAAGAGTGAGGTACAGAACAGAGTGTTAAAAACCCAAACGGTAGGTGGTGGGACACGGACAGTGAACTCGATGTTTGTGAGTTCAACTACATACACTGGGGAAATGATTTTAAAGTAGCCCAACACTCCACTTCGGTGGCACTGTGCCTGCAATGAGCGCAGGATGAGCGGACAATCACTCAATCACTTCTCAGTGGGGCGCCATCCTTGCTTTCAGTGCATCTTCTGAAACTGTGCAGACATGAGGAACTGTGACAACTCGGGCTTTTGGCACCGCTCGTCACTTTTTCACTCAGCTGCTTTAGAGAAAAGGTGGCACCGAGACAGTGATGGTGAGTTTAATAAATACCTAAAGGTATAAAAGACAAAATTTACATTTCCAAGATGCCTCCAACTGGAAGCTCTCCAGGGCTCTTACACAGGGACAGAGCTGAGGCCGCCTGGATTGGGGGATGAGGAGGAAGCTCTCCCATCCTGTCTACCTCAAAGACCCAAGACAAGGTGAGGGGTAACTAAAAAAGAAAGTATGCCACTCCTAGAGAGGTAAAGAAGAGGGACAGGGCCTTCCTAGGACCGTCCTAGGAAGTTTTGCCACTCTGCAAGGCTGGCTATCTCTGGACAGTCATTCATACAAAAGGGAACCCAAGTACAAAAGTGGAGCTCACACATACACTGTTGAATGGCTATATGTCCATTTGTTGTAATAAAAAAAGAGAAGGCAATGGGAAGAAAATAAATGTTTCTGTATACAGTTGGCCAGGGACTAGCATACTCTGCATTTGGCAGTTAATCTGATTTCTTTACCCAGGACCTAAATGCTTCATTTCAACTAACAGAAGAACTGCCCCAAACCATTAAACTACAATCCATGTGCCCAAATGGGTCAGATGGTGGTGACGGTGAAAGGAATCGGGGTGACATAACATAAAAAAATGAGGCAAGCCAAGAAATGGAAGCAACCTAAATGTCCATTGACAGATGAATGGAGAAAGAAGATGTGGTATATATAGATAATGGAATACTACTCAGCCATAAAAAAGAATGAAATAATGCCATTTGCAGCAACATGGATGGACCTGGAGATCATCATACTAAGTGAAGTAAGTCAGACAGAGAAAGACAAATACTATATGATATCACTTATATATGGAGTCTAAAGTATGACACCAATGAACCTATCTATGAAGCAGAAACAGATTCACAGACACAGAGAACAGACTTACGGCTACCAAAGGGGAAAGGCGGGGGCGGGGAGGGATCAATTAGGAGTTTCGTATTAACATATACACACTACTATATATAAAACAGATCATCAACAAGGACCTACTGTATAGCACAGGGAACTCTACTCAATATTCTGTAATAACCTACATGGGAAAAGAATCTGAAAAAGAATAGATACATGTATGTGTACGACTGAATCACTCTGCTGTACACCTGAAACTAACACAATGTTGTAAATCAACTATACTCCAATATAAAATAAAAATTAAAAAAAAAAAGAGCATCAACATATTTTTAGGCTGTTATCCCTGAAAATGAATCAAAAAATACAATTTTGCACCTGCCTTATATTATTTTTTGTAATAGAACCAAAGTGTTTAAAAATCCCAAACAACAACAAAATGCAAAATAAAAGCATAACACTCCCCACCATAATGAGGCAAGCAGCCACTCAGAAATCACTTTAGATGATTTAATTAGGCCCTGAGAGCCAAAAGGCACATGAAGGACTCCAGAACAACAGCATTCAGGAGGTTCAGAAGGTCTGTCCTTTCAACTGCCAATGAGCTCGTTTGTAGACTAAAAATCTCCAGCTTTGCTTAATTTATAACTGGAAGATTAATGCAAAGCTTTCTCTTGGTGCTGACTTTATGGTTTTCTACTTTGGAGATTAGTTTCAGTGAGAATCCAGTAAATCTCTAGGACCTATCAATCAAATATCAATTCAATCAGTACTTACCCATTTTTTTTAAGTCACTAGGTTTTTTAGATTTTACAAATCTAGATTAAAAATCTAGAATCTAGATTACTAATCTAGATTCTAGATAACTAGAACTGATAAGTGAACCAATTTTTCTACATATTATGCACATCACCACAAAATATGATTATTAAATTGGTTAGAAAATGGTGACTTAAGAGACCAGGGGCCTACTAGGAAGGATTTTCCAGAAAGAAGGAGTTAACGTGTTCTTCAAACTATTCACACATTAGTGGATTTTCTCCTCATCCCTCAGTTTTTCTTGGAATTCTGACTCCTATGTATCTATTTACATATTTTCTAATTCAAACTTCGTATGTTCTCAAACATTATCTATACTCAATCCTCTATTAGAAGGATTAAAATTTCCACATAAATACTTGTTAAGTTAAAAAAAAAAAAAAAATGGTTATGGTAAAGGAACACACATACAAGCATGCATGTAATGTGGCCAAACAGCCAAAGCAGATATTCACAATGGGTACTTCTTTACACAAACAGACCTTTCCCTAGTACAGCTAATAAGGAAGCTAGCTACTTAAAGGATTTTGCTGTTACCTTAGTAAATGGAAGTTGAACTGAATTTTACAAGCCTGCTTAAATTTCATAAGCTATAAATATCAGGCAAGGTGAGGGTTTTAAATACTTTAAAGTGCTCACTCATCAATGCAGACAAGCCTGTAAAAAACTATTTTTGTGCTGGTTTTTCAAACAATTTTTAAATTGGGATGTATCCACAATTGATGGCTTATCAGAATTTACTTAACATTTTTCCTTTTTAGTGATGAATAGAATTAAAAAATTCTATTAGTGGCATCTTAGAATTGAAGTACAGGAATCAATGCTTTGGAATAATAGTCTGAATTCAGTCGTTCAGTCTTCTATGTGATTCAACATTTCAAGACTATTTCTACTGCTACAGAAATAGAGAACCAAAGACTCATAATTGCCAAAAAACGATAATAAGAGTAGCTATTTTTTATTGAGTACTGGTATTTGGGGCTGAGGAACTTTAAAGAGCTGGGCCTCCCTGTTTTCTCGGTTAGAATCAGTGTCAGCACTCCTCCCACCCGACAGGCCTTTCTGGCCCTGAGAGGAGATGCCCACCTGATCCCTCTCACACTGGCGGCCCGATACCTCCCAGCCTCCCCACCATCGGGCCCTGCTACCCACCCCTCTGATCACATGCTGATTACTGTCCCCCGGGTGGAACCTCTGGACCTCCTCTCAGGCCCAGCTCACTCTCGCCCCTTTTACACTACTGTCCAGAAAACACTGCCAACCTTGGCCCAGCCCCTGTCAGAAAACTTCCTTCTTAAGGTCAGTGAAATGTTTTTGTCTGTCTATGACTAGGCTATGGACTAGATCAGGCAAAATACTACTGACCCAGCTGTCCCCAAACCTCTGTACCAAACTCAATAATTTATCAAGACACCTGAACTAGATTACATTAAAATAAAAATACAAGACTAAAATCCATGTAGTAAGTTAAAGACAGTCCAAAGGCTCTTTAGAAAATTTACAGTGTTACTTGGGGGGGAAGTGGGAAGGATGGAGGCATAGAAATGGTAACAAAAATTTTTTTTTTAAATTAATTTATTTGTTTGTTTGCTTGTTTTTATTTTTGGCTGCGTTGGGTCTTCATTACTGCGCACGGGCTTTCTCTAGTTGCGGTGAGCGGGGGCTACTCTTTGTTGCGGTGCGCGGGCTTCCCTTGTTGCGGAGCACGGGCTCTAGGCACACGGGCTTCAGTAGCTGTGGCTCGCGGGCTCAGTAGTTGTGGCTCGCGGGCTCTAGAGCGCAGGCTCAGTAGCTGTGGGCTTAGTTGCTCCGTGGCATGTGGGATCTTCCCGGGCCAGGGGTCGAACCTGTGTCCCTTGCATTGGCAGGTGGATTCTTAACCACTGCGTCACCAGGGAAGCCCAACAAAATTTTTTTAAAGAAAAAAGTGTGAAGTCTCGAAGAGCATGATATGCATGGGTACCAGATATCTCACCAACAGTCTGAATGAAAGGGATGATCCCTTGAGAGCTCTTCCAGAGCATAAATTCATTTAGGATATAAGAGGTATTTGTTAAATTGGAGGCTGATGTAATATTAAACTGCATAGTTAATCAGTCACAGCATTTGTATAATGTTTCATTTTGCAGTAAGACAAATGTGGGAATAGGAAAAAATATTCAAAAATAACATGATGATAAGAATTATGCAAAAATAATGAAGCATATAAAAAAACTTCTAATTAAATGTTTTAAAGGAAATACTTAGGGGCTTTACACTAAAAAGCAATCACTTTCTGAGCTAAATTCAACTGGAAATGAAGGAGCTGTGAAAAAACCTTTTTAATTATAACCTATTCAAAACCCTTATGAATAATTAATTATTCAAAGTCCTGGACAAACTCTACATTAGGCTGGAACAACTACGGAGGGGGACAAAGATACACAAAGCCCTCAGTCCCCCAGTTATCCGTCATGGTAGGCACACATGCCCACGCCACTTTTTAAACATCTAGTTTAATTACTTTATTACCGTACCTTTTAGAGACAAGAAGTTAAATGAGAGAAAAAAATGACTGACTGTAGTTACAGCATACCAATTGCAAAAAAACTTTTGCTTACAAACCAATTTAGAATTGGAACTTATTTCTTAGACTGCCTCATAAAAACTAATGCACCCTTACATCTTCATTGTTGCTTTTTTTGCCAAGAGACAAAATCAGATCAACTGATCTACCCAAATTAGTAAGTTAGACTTACATTTTCTGGTTCGACACCAATGTCTTCACAAAATTTCTCCATGCCTTCGGGACCTACAACATCATCTGTACCTGTGATGAAATGCAATTTATAGAAATTAAATCTAACCATGTACATACACTATTACTACTATAGTAGTATTATACTGTTAAAATACTTATTATGAAAGTAAACTTAGATCAAATAACACTTAAAGACCATAAATCCTTTCTGAAGGAAGAAATCACCAAGAATATATTGAAAAATATTCTAGAATTTCAGTTCTATCTTTGAAGGATTCTGTTCTGCACACTTAAGTCAGTTTATGGCCAAGTCCTTCAACCTGTGGACAGATGTACACATAATTCATGTCTAAAGATAAGGCTACAGGCATTCAATTCCTGTTCTTTAAAGTAGCTTAAATCTCTATTCTTATTTTGGTAATAATTTCAACACATACAGTAATTTTTGGAAACACAGCAAACCGCCACCTAATATTCTTTATAAAACTAATTGGGAGATAACATAATTGTTTCTTTTACACAGAAAAAAAAACAAGCAGTCTTTTTGTTCTAGACAAGGCAATAACCCCTTTCTTCACATTCCACATTATCTCTGTTTCTTCCTGAAAGAACTGTCCCCATGTCCCAGCTCTACTGTAGCCCCCATTCGTTCTTCAACCACTGCAATCTGGTTTTTGCTCATCTCCCTCCACTGCAACTCTTCTTGCCAAGGTCACCAATAAACTCCTAATCGCCACATCCAGTAGACACAGTCCATCTTTATTTTATGTGGCTTCTCTGTGGTAGCTGAGATTATCCTCCTGTAGCGTCTCAACGGGGGCACCACCAGAAACAGAAACTGAGGCATCATCCTGGAGTCCCCCCCTTCTCCTACATTCTCCAGGGCCAATCAGTTACCAAGTGTGCTGCCAATTTTACTTTCCAAATATTTCTTAACTGCACTGACCTGTTCAGATGTCATTCTCTCACTTAGATGACCACAGCAGTCTCCTCAGGATCTCCCTAATTCCAGAGCCTCACCCCACTCGGACGCATCCCTTACAAAGCCACCTGGAGGGTCCACCTCAAACACAAACTCTTTCGATTTTAAGTTCCCTACTACCTACGGGTAAAGTCCAAAGTCTCCGGCATATCAAATAAGGTTCTCTATGATCTACCGCGTCCCTTCCTCTTCAGCGTCATAGCTTTCCACCTTCGTATCAAGTTTCTTGGAAATAAAAGAATCAAATAGATATTGCTGAATGAATAAAAATTAAGATCCAGAAACACCGACCCATTGTTTGCTATGCACACACATCCTGACACATACCCAACGCAGTACTAACTCTTTGTGGCCACAGCCCATCTCCCTCTCCCCTCTCCCCACCTTCCCATGCCAGCTTCTTCAATCTTTAAGACAGGAACCATACAGGCAGTCCTCCCAATCTCCCCACCCCCAGCAGCGGAGGCTGGGTCAGGCAGTCCTCTGTGACCCCGTGCAATGCTAGGAATGCTTTTCTCACATTTGCATTAAGTCCCAACTCATCTACCTTTCCTTCTAAGTTCCTCAAGTGTAAGAGCTATTTATTCTTTTTTTTAAAAAAAGAAAAAATTTTATTTATTTGGCTGCGTTGGGTCTTAGTTGTGGCACACGGGATCTTTTACTTGCGGCATGCGGGATCTTTAGTTGCGGCATGTGGGATCTAGTTCCCTGACCAGGGATCGAACCTGGGCCCCCTGCATTGGGAGCACAGAGTCTTAGCCACTGGACCACACAAGAATCACTCTACAATCTTCCATAGACTTCAGATCTAGCAAGCTGCCAAGACCAGCAGGATCCACCATCTGAAAATGTTTCAGTTTCATTCAGATATTATCTACCGGGCACACCCTGGAGCGATGCGCTGTAGAAGTGGCTGAAGAGGAGTAATACATGGTCCTTGCCCTCCAGGAAGGGAGACAAAGCATAAGAGTAATTTCAATACAGTAATAACTAGATCACAATAAAAGTGTAAGGTGGTTGTTCTCAACAAAGGATGACTATTAAAATCACCTTGGACAGTCTTGTGTCACTTTTCTGCTTCTAATCCTTGGCTCCCCCTGAAGTCCAAACTCAGGCTCTTTCACATAATCTAGCCAGAGCAAATACTTTTTCTGCATGTGTTATTTTCCTTTTAATCACAAATGTGCTACTTTGTTACAAAGTTTTATTTCACATATTCAAATCTGTTACCTTTTTCTGGGACTTTCTTTTTTCTCCTTTTATTTTACATGTTTTTCTATGAATTCTTAATTTTTTTATCTTGATTATGGAGGGAAAATCAAATAAAAGTTTACTTAATTTTTAACTTAGTTTTTTGGGCAACATTAATACATGAACATGATACAAAATTTCATTTAAAAGTAAAACTGAAAATAAAAATGTTAGAAAAGCAAAAGTTTCCCCCTAACTTCTCTCTACTCCCCAGAGATGACCACTTATTAAAGAATTTCTGGGACTTCCCTGGTGGTCCAGTGGTAAAGAATCCGCCTGCCACTGCAGGGGACACGGGTTCGATCCCTGGTCAGGGAACTAAGATCCCACATGCCGCGGAGCAACTAAGCCGGCGGGCTGCAAATACGGAGCCCACGCGCCTCAACCAGAAAGCCCACGTGCCGCAAACTACAGAGCCCATAAATAAATAAAAGCATTTCTTTAAGAACCCTTCCCCAAATAAGCCATTCTATAAATCCTACCTGCAGAAATGTATATACATATTTATTTAGTTTCTAAGTTTTTCAGGCAATTCTCTTTGGCTTTCCAGGTACACCACAATTCAATCATTTCACCTTCAACGAATGATCATTTTTGCCTCCTCCTTTCCTGTATCCGTGCCCCTTCTTTCTTTCTCTTACCTAACAGCATTAGCTAATAACTCCCAAAACAATGGCAAATAAGAAGAGTGAGAGTGGGCATCTTTATCTCATTCTTGACTCAAATGAAAATACAGTTGGCATTTTATCACTTGGGTTTGAGTGTGCACAGCACCGCATGTGGGCACTCATGTGTATATTACACAAACGATATATGAAGACATTCACACGGTGAAATGTTCCAGTAAAGAAGTCCAGGTAAAATAGAGTAAAAAGAGAAGGCCTGCCTTCTTCCTTTCCTTACGAGACAGGCATGTATCCTCCCAGACCTTTTTGCTGTGTATTTATGTATGTGCAAATATACGGTGAAATGTAGCCCTGAATTTGTTTATCTATACCCATGGGTTCATACTGTACCTATAAATTCTACACCTTGCTTTTTTCACCGACTGTCTGATAATCTTCCTGTGAGAACACCTAGCTGACACACTTTACATTACCCCCCGTAGGTGACTGTGTGTGTGCGTATCCCATGTTTCATAGTTCTTTTCCTCATTCCACTACTGTAAAGCATTTAGGCTGTGACATTAAAGAGTAATTATTCTCATATGGAAGTATCCATCTATTACTATTTTGCTAAGAGGTTTGGTTGTAGGAACAGATGACTCTTTGGTATCTACTGACAGGACTCACTGGCAGGTGGTTGCACAGAGCTGAGAAAAAAAAAGGTACATTATAATCTTAAAAGATTTTTTGTCTTTGGCTTCTATTCTTCGTGATTTAAAAAAGCTCTTTTACTGCAACCTATTCTTGAGCCTGGCAAGCCACCTGCCCTTCCCCTGCCTGTGCACAGGGCCCTGGGGTCTCCCAGCTGGCTGTCCCACTCACACCCCCTCCAACCTGGCCTCCTCTCCCTGTCAATGCTCATTACAATGACGATGCTTCTCATTTGTTTGTCTGTTTGCCACACCAGAAAATAAGCTCTGAGTACAGCGCTCCTGTCATCCGCACACCAGAGCCTGGCACGTAGCAGGCCCTCAAAGGTTGGCTGAGGTACACTGGGCAGTGGTAAACATTAAGTTAGCCATGCTTTTTTCTTTTTTCCACATTTTATGCAATGCCATTGTCATATTACTTATATACACGTGCACTTGTGTGTTTGAAAAGAGCAGGGTTTTAACAATATGATCTGCAACGGCATGATGACTCATATGACGTTAATATTTTATCCTAAAAATATTAAATATAGCTTATCAGTCAACATTACTTAAAGGCTACCCATAATCCTGCTATCTACAACAACTTTTCCTTTTTTCTCATTATCATTCCCATGTACACATTTAGATCTATCTGTGATCACATTGTTCATTGGGATTATGGGTGTATATACACTAGATTTATCATTTTACCTGTAGAATTGAACAATCTTAATCTAATAAATAGGCTACTGGTTAACACAAAGTGGATTAAAAGTGGGTTTGAGGGAGATGGTTTAAAAGCTATAGAATGCCCTGGTGAAAGATACTAGAGGTACATTTAGAAGGCGGATGTACTGACAATAATCTAGAAAAAAGTGGTCCTCCCACTTTCACTGACATTTTAAGCAGGGGCCCCTAACTAAATATACTTAACCCTTTCATGAGAGCCCAAGGCGCTCACGGCAGAGTTTCCATAATCACACCATGCTGCATCACTGGGGCAAACGGGGCCATGCTGTCTCCTTTGCCAAGAAACCTTTGTCAGCAAAACCTTTGTCTCCTTTGTCTCTTAGCACCTGTTCCTGGTCCCAAATCTCACTTTGGTAAACCAAGAAACAACTCTGCTATAGAACCTAATCCAAAGTAGAGATGAAGGGCCTACAGTCAGGACTTGTAGAACTTTTATGACCTACATGTGTGAGCTTTAGTGTGACTCTGAAATGTTGGCACTTGTGTATCTGGTCTCATCTCTTACTGTTAGATATATTTCAGAAAGTGGAAGTTATTAGATAAATCATTTATGTAAAACTGGTTATTATAACGAAAAGAAATGGGATTCCAGTTTCAGACGGAGGTCTAAATAAGACACTCCCCCAACCTTGCCCCCAGCAATCCTTTCTAAAGTCACAGAGGACTCAAGTACCAAAGTACAAAAGGGAGTAAGCCTATAACCACAGAGAACAGGACAAGAGTCCCAGTGGAGAGCATTTCATTTATTAAATCTCTGAGAATCAGAAACTGAGTTGACAGGGATTTAAAAAGGTGAGAGGCTGCATCACAGGATGTGCAAAAGAGGGCTGGGACTAACTGGCCATGCAGGAGCTGGGAGGAGCTGGGCTCAGGCTAAAGGAGTGCAGAGGACAGAGGACAGAGGGCAGGGCAAGGGTGGAACTGAGAACTCTGGAAAGAACTAAGGTCCATCTGTGTAGCACAACTGCAGCACCAAGGCCCCTACCACCCTCCACTCCACTCCGGATTCAGTGCAGGGAGTCAACCAAAAGCAGGTGGCTCTCTCCGAGGGAACATGAGCACAGCGAGGGGGGCAGGCCCTCACCCTAGCACAGGGGGCCCACGGCCTCACTGTCTGCTCCCACAGACTTGCCCAGAGCACAACCTTCCAGGGACTTCTTGCTGTGCATTTTTCTTGAATAATATTTATCTTCAGTTTTTATTCATGTAGTTGGGATATTAAAAAATGAGGACTTCCCTGGTGGCGCAGTGGTTAAGAATCCGCCTGCCAATGCAAGGGACACAGGTTCGAGCCCTGGTCCGGGAAGATCCCACATGCCGCAGAGCAACTAAGCCCATGTGCCATAACTACTGAGCCTGAGCTCTAGAGCCCGTGTGCCACAACTACTGATCCCACGTGCCACAACTACTGAAGCCTGCACGCTTAGAGCCCGTGCTCCACAACAAAGAGAAGCCACCACAATGAGAAGCCTGAGCACCGCAAAGAAGAGTAGCCCCCGCTCACCACAACTAGAGAAAAGTCCACGCCCAGCAACGAAGACCCGATGCAGTCAAAAATAAATAAATAAATAAATAAATTTTAAAAAACAAGAAAGCAGGTGCCAGTTGTTCTCAATTTCAAGCTATTTTCCCTGATGAAATACAAAGAAAGCAAAAAAAAAAGGGGGGGGGGCGGCATTAATAAAAATAGGGATAGCCACACCCACATAAACTTCGCGCAGTGATGAAATCCCAAGGAACCACCTGGCAGGGGCCTCAAGGAACCTAAAGAATGTGGCTTAATCTTTATCCCAAATGTCATCTTTCTGAGCCAGAGAAAAGCAAACAAGAAGGAAAACTGTACCTTGCTTCCTTTTAAAAGAAAACAGAAGTGTGGTTTTTACTATGGAAAAATTCATATTTGCTTATAAAGGAAGACACAAAAATATCAAAAGAGCTGTGCTATGGTGGTGGGATTAAGTATACTTTTTCTGTTTAAACTTTCCTTTTTATAATATATTTCATAACAATAAATGTGAACCAATATGAGAAAGCAAGAGAGCTTCATAATCAAACTGATATGAACAGGAGAAAACGTTCCATCAGACCCAGGTACTGAACACCTGGAAACGTGCTAACCACTTTCACAAAACGTCTTCAAGAGATTCATGTTCTCAAGACCTAGACATGAAAACAGATAAATTCTAATACTATATAAGTGTCTGTACCATGTGTCTGTGCCCTGCAAACAAAATCCAGCTCAAACTAGTTCAAGTAATGAAAGAGAATTCACTAGAAGGATATTGGGGTAGCTCACAAAAATCCAAAAAACTACAGGAATCAGGATCGCATCCTTTCAAGTCTACCACCAGAAGAGAAAGATGCTCTTCTCCCAGCTTCAATCTGAAAACCCTAGGAAATTTTATCTGATTGTCCTGACCTGGGTTACCTGGCAGCCCCTGGAACAATCTCTGTGGCCAAAGGTGCAAGACTTTTATCAGAAAAAGGGTAGAGTAGGGGTAGGAGGAAAACACTGGCCCCAGGAGGAATCCTCATTTTGACACCCAATAAAAGGGTATCAAGGGCTTCCCTGGTGGCGCAGTGGTTGAGAATCTGCCTGCCAATGCAGTGGACGCGGGTTCGAGCCCTGGTCTGGGAAGATCCCATATGCCACGGAGCAACTAGGCCCGTGAGCCACAACTACTGAGCCTGCGCTCCCAACAAGAGAGGCCGCGATAGTGAGAGGCCCGCACACCGCGATGAAGAGTGGCCCCCACTTGCCGCAACTAGAGAAAGCCCTCGCACAGAAACGAAGACCCAACACAGCCAAAAATAAATAAATAAATTAATTAATTAAAAAAAAAAAAAAAAAGGGTATCAAAACCAGTTATGAACAATGTCCTTCCTGTAAGAGTACAAAGAAGGCTATTAAGCTAAGTAAGCTAAGAGATGCATAGCAGCTTGCCATATGGAAAAGTGGAGAAAAACACTCCAGGCAAAGGGATGGCACCGAGTTAGTTGTCTTTTCTCCTATAGGTAGCAGGGATTTTTAAGTGGGGGGCAAGGGTGCAGCAGATTGTTAGGGAATGACATGTATGATCTGTTCAGTTTATTATTTTTTTTTTCAAATAATACAACAGGAAACACATAGAACCCGACTGGGAGTAGAGACTGATGTCAAGAAAATTGGTTTGAAGGTCACTGGAACTGTCAAGTTGATAAGTTATGATAGGGCCAGAAATATGGTGGGGAAGAGGAAAGGTAAAAGAGCCTTCAGTTCAAACTCGCCTGAAAATTCTTCTTTCCCCCTTTTTTACACATACACAGCCACAAAAACAAACAAACCCTTTATTTCAGTATTACATTATCCAACCAATTATAATAAGTTGCAAAAATGGGACTGGATTTAAGACATTTTAAATGACAAAACAAACACTGTCTGCCAAATGATCTTTCAAAATAGAGACACAATATAAGAAATTCCATTGTGCTACATAAAGGTTCAAAGCAGCAAAGCTTATTTTAACTTGGACGCATAAACCAAATAGTCACCCATTACCAGCATTCTCAAGAGGTTTCCTAGCAATCCAAAGTATTTCTCCCAAGTACATTTCATCTTTTCAGTTCCCTTCTAGTGTTCTGAATTCTTTGGCTTAGCTGCTGGCTATAAATAGGACATTTGGTGATTTGTTTCAACTGTGTTCCCTCCTGAAAACAGGGAGACACACACACACACACACACACACACACACACACACACACACACACACACACACACACACACACACACACACACACACACACACACACACACACACACACACACACACACACACACACACACACACACACACACACACACACCCCAAATTCGAAAAGTACTCCTTTTTAATTCTTTAATCTCCTCTAAGGCACTCCTTATTTTTATGAGGCTCAGTCTTAGAAGATATAAATGATTACCTACCTGCATATTCATAGAACCATTCTAAGCACCTCTTACTTGAAAAGGCTTCTTCTTCAGTCTTTATTCTAGTTGTATCATATTTTCTATACATGCTAGAAATCAAGAAAGGGGTTTTAAGTTATTTAAAGTAAAGATACTGAGTTTTTTTAAGTAGCAAATAGTTTTTATTCTTTTACCCAACCAGACATCTATTCAGTCAGTATTTCATGTATATTTAAAATATTTCACTTCTTGCATTTGGAAGCTTCAGCTTTTATAGCTATAGTTTTAAACACAGTCATACCCAGTACAAAATTAAATGGTAAGCACTTAATACAGGTTTTTCTCTGGTGAACAAATAATCAGTAAAAACTGAAGAGAACAAGTATTTAATACACTCCTTTCTACCTCTCTAGCCAGAACTGACTACAGAACACTAGTGATAACAGCAAGAAATGTGGATGGTGTTTCTTCAGCTGGTGACCCTAGGACTCACTCATGTCTCTGCATCAAGTTCTCCTGACTCCCGTGCCACACGAGTCAGGCTGGGCAGAGCATGGACTAAGGAAGAACCTGGCAGTATTAGACACCTCCAAGGAACTTGTCAAGCAAATAAAAAGAAACGTCAAATTATGTCCAAGTCTCCAGGAAAAAAACCTCAGGAAAGTGAAGTACAGAGAACCCTTGGGCTTCTGCCCCTCTCCTATCACGCCCTCGCACTGTGGAAATGACACATAAGCTGGAGAACGGAGTCAGCAAGCACAGCAGCCTCCGCCTGCCAACACTGTGACCCTCGGCAGGGACTCCTTACTTCATGATGACACGGGGCTGAGAACCAAGACAGGCCCTACTTGGGGAGGGGAGAAGCGTGATTCTGAGAGAAAAATTATGAGTATTTATAAATAAACTGTCTAAATAGTTATATAAATATTTGTGAATACAGTTTTTATTTACATAGCATATAATATAAAATCATGTATAATTCTTTTTAAAAGAGCATTCATTCATGATCAAGACTTTCACCAGAATATCTGTATATACCGCTGATCAGAGATTCTGGGTTTTAATACCCAGAAAACCCCCAAAACATGGTTATAAAGTATTAAGATACTGAAACCGCAAACCACCAGTTTTGTATTTCTTCTATAAAAAGTAGCCATCCCACCTGGAAACAAAGGTGGATACTGCCCAGGGGTTCAAACAGATTTGCCTGGACATCCTATCTCAGCTGGGCCTGGACATCCTATCTCAGCTCAAAGTCTGTTAACTAGTCAATATCCCGGAGACCTCTATATGACACTGTAATGACTGAATCACTTAAAAATACTCTACATAGAAAAGGACAATGGAATAACATTCAGAAACAAGAAAAAGATACCAAATGCTATTACATGGATGAACCGCAAAAAAATTATGCTAAGTGAAAGAAGCGAGGCACAAAAAGACCATTGACGTGAACTGTTCAGCAAAGGCAAATCGTTGGGACAGAGAGTGAATTCGTGGTTTCCTGGGGCTGGGAATAGGCACAGGGATGGACTGTGAATGGGCGTCAAGGCTCCAACTGGGGTGATGGGAACCTTCTAAGATTGGTTTGCAGTGATGGCTGCACAACTCCAACAACTCCGTAAAGATCACTGGACTGTACACTTAAAACTGTATACCTTGTGGTATGTAAATAAAGTTGTTTTTCAAAAAAGACCAAGAATGAAACCCGGATAACGCTACAGCTCCCCATCCCCTAGGTGACTGATGAAATGCTATCAATGAGAGTACCTCGCACCCTTCTGCAACTCAATTACCAGTTTTTAAACTGGCTTCAGGGCTTCCCTGGTGGCGCAGTGGTTAAGAATCTGCCACGGGTTCGAGCCCTGGTCCGGGAAGATCCCACATGCCGCGGAGCAACTAAGCCCGTGCGCCACAACTACTGAGCCTGCGCTCTAGAGCCCGCGTGCCACAGCTACTGAAGCCCGCCCGCCTACAGCCTGTGCTCCGCAACAAGAGAAGCCACCGCAATGAGAAGCCCACGCACCACAACGAAGAGTAGCCCCCGCTCGCTGCAGCTAGAGAAAGGCCGCGTGCAGCAACGAAGACCAAACACAGCCAAAAATAAATAAATAAATTTATTAAAAAAAAAAAAGAAAGAAGCAGAAAAATCTCATCTAATTCCCTTGATTTATCGATATGGCAATTCAGGCCACATAAGTGAAGTGAAGTGACGTGACCTACAGAGCCAGAATGGAGGAAGATGGGAAAAGGCAGAAAAGATTAAAATCTGGGTGAAACAGTAAAGATGCCTAAAATAAGCAAGTCTAATGGACCTTGGGAGTTACCAAAATTAACAGTTCACTTGTCTGAACGAGAAGTGGTTTCAACAGTCTTGTTTTTCATGGTTTCTAACAAATGCTCACTCTTCTGAGAAGAAATGTCAGCTCAGCTAATAGTCCAGGCAGGCTTAGAGCATTTGGTGCAGGCAGCTCTCTCCAGCCACGCAGCCCAGGTCCTGGCAAAGGCAGCTACAGGATTCCTGCGGTTGTAGGCAGTGAGTAGCCTCTGTAGGCAGTGAGCAGGCACCCTCTTAAAGAAGAGATACGTACCAATCCTGAGGTCCTCAACAGGCACAGAGGGCAAGCTCTTAAAAGCAAAGAAAGAAACTCTACACCAGTTTTGATGGATCAATGGACTGAGATAAAACTTGAATTTCTAAGAACTCAGGTTACCTAACTTGTTTTTGTTTCATAAGCCCACACGTTAAGTAAGTATCACGAAAAATTACACTTTGAAAGTTTTCCTGGCAGAACCAAAACAATATTCCAGTTGGCATTTGTACGCTTAGAAGACCCACACTGGGCTTGGGTAGAAAGGTGCCTCTTCGAAACATATGCCATCAATGTGGTTCCACTGTCTCTGCGACGTACCTATCGTGTCTACTTTTCTTGGCAGATAAATCATCTCCAGAAGCAGGTCTTCTCTTTTTCCTCGGCGGCATCACTTTACTAAAGCAGTCCGAAGAACTGCAAGACCGCAGACTTCCTACAAAACAGAGTGAAGAGCACAAAAGTAAGGGATGCCACGTCGAAACCCTTCCAAAGAATATCGGCGCTAAATGAAGAGCTTTCACAACTTACATTGCAAAGGGTTTAGATGTTATCTGTAAACATGAAAAAATGAAAAGTGAAAAACTGGTTTTCAGTTCTTCTTTGAGAAAATGTTAGAGTCAAGAAATAAACCTAGCAATGACACAAATAAGTTAATAGTGCCCCCAAAAAACACACCAGAAAATGAAGTTATAATAACTTCAGTTTACTCTCCAAAAATACTAATATAAATCATCTAAGCTTCCGGCTTCCTTTACACATCAACGTTCCTTCAGAAGGAAGTGCACTGCTATCTCATTTCTGTACTTCATTAGGCAAGGCCAGCTCGACTGGTGACCTTGGATCTAAAATACATACAAGTACATCAGTCCCAACACTCTTAAGCTTCAAGGAATATCTGATTTAAAAAAAAAAAAACAGAATTTGGATTTCTGGGGCAAAAGCCTGACATGATCTTGAGCAAAAACTTCCATAAAAATTTTTAATTTGTTTCTGCCACTTTCAGTCAGGGTTTTCGGAAGCATTAACTTTCATTTGGTAAAAGATATTAAAACGTAACAACAACATGGAACACCTATGGAAACCTTATGGTGAGCCAGGCCCTGCCCTTAACACTTACATGTGTGACACCTCGCTTAACCTCACAACAAGCTTACGAAAAAAGAATAATCGTTACTGCTTATGCAGATAAGAAAACGGAGGCAGAGAGGGGTCAGGTAAGGGGCAAAACTGGAATTCAAACCCGGACAGTCTCACTTCAGACTGTCTTAAACCATTATAAATTACAAGACAATTACAACATAATTAAAATACCCATCTTGGCACAAGTACTATCAGAGATATTATGTCACTTGGTTCCCAAAATAACCCTGAATGACAGGCAGGGCAGAGTTCATTATCTCTACTGACCGATGGTAAAAACTAAGGCTTAGGCATTCAAGAGACTTTCCAAGGTCTCGGAAGTGCTAAGTGGGGAAATCTGGACTGCACGCCCTCCTCCTTCCACTGGTGCCTTGGTGGGAGGGCCCAGGGCCCTCAGTGAGCCGTTGGGACAAGGCAGCACCGGGCGATAGGGTCTGAGTGCTCTGCATTCAATGGATGAGCGCCAGCTCCTCACCTAGTCATGTGGCTCAGTCAGTCAGTGACCTATTCTGGGTCTCTGGTTCATCATCTGAAGAATGAGAACATGAGATCTACCTCTCCGGAGTTTTATGAGGGAAAAATATCCATTCAATACGTGCTCACGTGGCCAAGTGTTGCGAGTAGACAGATGTTGGGATCTGAGTGCCACCAGGGAGGTGCGTGCTCAGGCTGGACCTCCACGTTGACCCAATCCTCACAACCACCCCATTCTTACGAATGAGGGAACTCAGGCAGACAGATGAAGCGGCAGCCGGAAGGCAGCAGGTGAAGTCGAGGATGGAGCCCAAGCAGCTCAGCGGCGAGGCCAAGCTCCCCACCACCACTCACTGCCGCCTCCACGCAGCCTCAGCAGCAGAGACTGAGAAGCAGGGGACCAAGGCCAGAGCCCAGGGAGTGTGGATATTCGGGGGCTGGGAAAAGAGGGTGAAGAGCTGGGTGGGGAGAAAACCTGGGCGAATGTACACTCCCGGAAGCCAAAGGAGGAGGAGTGCACAGGGTGGTGGCAGCAGTCGGATGCACAAGCAAGAGGCTGGGGAAGGATGTGAGCGGAGGGTGTGATCCCAGTGAATGTGGACAGTTCTCTCTAGAAAGCGGTTCAGAAGGCAGGGAGAGAGTTGTCAGTAGCTAACAGTCCCAACCTGGTAAGCGCAATAGTCGGGACTGGAACCTAAATCTCAGGACATACTCAGGCTTCCACCACCACGCTAAGTTCCCGGGCGATGCGCTTCAGGAACAGACCAGCCGAAAGCACCTCTTCTGCCACGAACCAGGACGACAGCGCGAACGAGGTGTGCGCCCAGCGCCGGGTACTGGACCCTGCCTACTCCTTCGGCCAGAGGCAGCGCCCACCAGGCTGAAAAGACGAGGATCCTCAGCCACCCTTCCCGGGGCCCAACAACGGAGCGAGTAGGAGGTTCTTCAGAGACACAAGGCACGCCCATCTCTCTCTCCCCACAACAGCCGCGAATCAGGAAGAGAGAGAGCCAGAGAACGTGCTGCCCGCCACACACGCCCCGCTCATCCTCCCGGTGAAACGGCAGTCCTGTTTACACTGAAGCGCGCAGAAGGGTCTGAAGAGGTGCACGGAGACCCAAGCTTTTGCAGACTGCCAACGGTCAAGATTTATTCTTGTCCGTTAATGCCTCGGGGTGGGGCGTGCAGAATGAAAAAGTGGGTCCCGCCTTGCCGGAAAGCCTGCCACGCTGCTCAGAAACGAGTCTGCCTTCAACCTCGAGGCTTGCTTCTCCCGCCTTGGACGTGCACGTCTGAAGGAAAGACACCGTCTCCTGGTACTGGTCACGGGCAGGTTCTGAGCATCTGTTCCGGGGAGGAACCTCTCCCTCCCACCAGCGTTTGCAGAACACAGAGGAAATGCACTCATCTCCTCAGCGTGTGGGAAGATGAACACCATTTAAAATAATGTCTTCACCAATATTCACCAATAAAGATCAATCCACCAGCTCCTCTACTATTTGCCTCTTCATAGAAACACTGGCATAATGTCTTGCTTTCACGGATTCCTACTTGACAAGAGTATCATGTTTCTGGTAAACATACAAACATCATAAAGTAACTAACTTTTTCAACTTTTTTTTCTTACTGTTCAAGTTCCACAAATCGTTTTTCCTGGTGTAAAACTTACTCGTATTCTAGCCCCAAAGCATCCCAAATTTGGCATTTTGTTCTTTCACTTATTCCCGTGGCGTTCGTTCAGACCTCTCTGCTCTAATCATCGGCATAAGCGAGTGACTGTTAGGGGCCACCCTTCACAAGGAAACGGCGTCTGTTCGTCCCCGGTTCCCGTTACAGCCCAGGCACCCACTGGCTCACTGAGCCTCTCGCCGCCCCCCACCTCACAGGAAGGACGAGTCCAACTTGCGCGACGCAGCACAGCTCCACAGGTAGAACCCTGGAACCCATGACGACAATGAAAAAGTTCCAGGCTCTCTCAAAAGCAATTTTTTAATGCTGAGGAAAACAAGTTTACCTACAATAATCTGCCAACATGAACCAAGTCAACAAAAATACACAAAGAGCACACAACTCACAGCTCGGTGGCCCCGAAGCTGCTCTCCCAAGCCCGCATGGCTCCAGGGATCCTACCTGAGCGACAGCAACAACTCAGGTTTTTAGGTTCAGGCACAAAAGTGCACCTTGGTTTGCAGGGTTCTGCTTTGTTCACCTGTGCAGACCCAGCAGCTAATAGATCATCTCAGTACAGTAGTAATACAGTATATACAGTACTGAGAGTCCCACAGTAGACTCTCAAATATTTGTTGAATAAATGTGTTCCTAAAACAAGCGTAAATCAAATTCTGCTTAAAGATCAGTATGTTTCCAGAAATCTGAAACATCTATGAATAGATAATACACCACCATTTCAGATTTTCTTTCCCATTCGTCAGTTAAGACAAGCACTTGATTCTAAGTTTCCTGGCAGGTCGGATTTTTTTTAAACACACATATTCTAGAATGTTTGCTTCTTAAAATAACTCTGTGATGTCTTTTTATAATAAAAACACTTAAATCTAAATGAATGTTTTACAAATTTGTATTTATTCGTATCATTAAATTTACACTTTACTGCTTTAGAACTTTTATCACTATCTACCTTAATTAAACTTTATTTTTAGAGTAAAAAGAAAATTCAGTAAGCAAATACTATAAACAAAAATGTTATGGGATGCTTATGTTTCAAAGAAGCTTTAGCTATTTTAACCTGCTACAAGTATCTACTTAGGTATAAACAATCTGACATTACAGGTAGAGGCAAAATATTAAGGCTGACATTTTAAATTAGTAACTACAAAGCACTTTCAAATTTATCTTCACAAATCTGAGAGGTATTATTACCACCCCAATTCTACAGATAAGACAACGGGCCAATAAGTTGAGCACCTGAAAGTTCCTATTCAATAAATACTTGACAAATTAAAGCGATTTAACCCATAAATTGATTTAAAATGATCAGAGCTGCAAGTTTTCAATATTTGCCAATCACCCAAGAAAAAACAGTGATGAAAAAGATTTTAAGGATCCATCTTAAATCTCATTAGAAACATCTGGCAGGTACTTATGAAAGAGAAAATGCCTTTTTATCATAATAATAATAAAGAAGTAGGAAGAGGAAGAGATGAATAATCTCAACTAGTAATCCCAAACTATGATTCAGGCTCCTTCACATTATCGTGATAGATATTCTGGTGTTCAGACTATAATATTTCTACATTGTGACAGTGACTCTGAAATCACCTCTTCCATCGTTAGAAGCTCTTTCTTGATGCTGAAGTCTTTAAATGATCCTTAGGAAGGCAATAAAAATTGTTTCTATTTTTTAACCAAAGGCTATGATTTGAGTTCAGGTTCATTTCTTTTTGGTTCAGTTTTTAAGAAGAACAAATAAATTATTCTATTAACTGACCATATTTTCAAATAAATCAGGTAGTCAATGAATATAGCTATTCTTCTTACGTTAAACAATTAGAAATACTGCCAACATTTTTAACATATCTATTCCAATATTTGGTCCCAGAAAAATCAATTTTAAAGAGCAATTTAAGTTCACCTGGATCAAACCAAAGGCCTTTTAATGCCTATGCAGCTAGCTGTTTTGATAATAATTTAACTAAGCATGTTATTCTTAATAAATGGTATCTAAGTCACTGCTCCACTGCTTTTTTTTTTTTTTTTTTTTAAATTTAATCTTCCTGCTGTGGGCCTCAAGTAAAAAAAGGTCCCGTTCAGGATTCATTTTTTGTAAGACATATTAAATTGTGTGCCCAGTTTCTAGTCATCTCCAAAGAGGTTTATACAATTAGAGAATTTTTCTGACTTTTCCAAACTTAGCATAAATGCATGTTCCCATACAAAAATCTCACTGTCTAATTTTCATTATAATGGGTTTGTTGTATCTTATAGCCTTGACTCAATAACATTTTACATGTTCATTCTGCCATTTCAATACTTTTTATATAGCCATTTCACCTCACTTTTCACTGAATAATGTCACAAAGGTATAGTAATTTAAGTTGGTAAATAGGATGCATTTTAAGACATCTTACCAGTACCTAAATATTTTATTTCATTTTCTTGAACAGAGCATTGAACTACTTGCTTGCTTCAGTAAAACTAGTAGTGTCCAAATGCGCAATTTTTATCCTACTATTTAAGACCAAAATATTTCCTTTCCTTTCTCTCTAAACAATACTGACTTCTGACATCTATCATCCTCCTTCATCATTTTTTTTTGGTCCTCTCTGGCTTTTTAAATTCACTCCCAGTATTTTGCGCTATTTCTCCAATTTTAACATACACTCTCTCTCTCCTTTTTTTTTTCTTTCTTCTTTTTTTGGTGGAAGACTGAAAGCACCAAAGAAAAGTGTTAAAGGAAACAGAGCAGGAAGATAACAGGCCTCTTTTGCACTTAGTTTGGCTCTTCCATATACAGTTGTTATAGAAATGACTCAGACTACTGATGGGCCAAGAAATTCAAAGAGGCACTACAGTGATTAACTTTCTCAGATTTCCAAACACTACGGATTTTATGTTACTTAATTTTTAAAGTATACTCTGTCAGGTATGGTAATCACAAGTGATGCTATAACCAGATGGGGAAATGTTAATGAAATGGACCACTCTGAGAAATTACTAATGTTAATTGACATTGACTGGCACGTACAAGGTACCAGGCACTGCACCAGCAAGTCATATACCAAACATCAGGCACATCCACTGTCCCCAAGGGCGAAAGAGGGGGCATGAGGCCAAACACACTCTCCACTTTCATTTTCCTTAATTATAGCTTATAGTTATTAAATTGCCACATTCAGGTTAAATATTTAAATGTGAAATTACCACGGTAACAATACTCACTTAAATCCAAAGTTCAACGTTAACTACAGAATGTACAAGACTCAGCACTTAGATGTTTTATTACCTTAGCCAAGGGAAAGACAACCTAAAGGCTTTACAAACACAAAATTCAGTTTTAAAAAATCAAAACTACACTAACTCTTAAGTTTAAAAAATCTCTGATGTCTACCAATATATTGTTCCAGAATAGTAGAGAGAAATGTGGGGTTTTTTTTTAACTTTTAAAACTGGCCCTGAAAATTAGCTAAAAGTTAAACACACTTAAATGTGTATCAATAGAAACATATTATGATATATCCATGAAACAGAAAATCATGCAGTCATTGAAAACTAAAGTTTTATAAATGTGCTGCAATGAAAAGATCTCCAAGATATACTGAGTGACAAAAACAAGAGGCACATACAAAGGTATACTTGTATTTGGGGAAAAACATATATCATCATCATTTGGGAAACAAATACAAGAATATAAGCGTTATCTCTGGAGAGTCAAGGGTGTAGTACTAGTGGGGATGGGAGCTAGGGCTCATAAAATGGGCCAGCAACCTTCGCTTCTTTACACCTTTTTGACATCTCTTTTAAAACCATGTGCACACACTGCTTCTAAAATTAAGGAGCTATAACCAATCAATCAATAAAATTATTAAGGAAACTGTTTTTGACTGCCTTGAGTTGACCTATATTTACTAAAACAGAAAGATCAGGTGAAGGGACCCTCTGTGGCCTGGCCTTCTAGAATACATTCCCCCTTCTCTCATTCCTTCCTCTGGAAGAAGGAATGTCTGATCTAACTGGTGATCGGGGCGGGGAGGAACTGAGCAGAGGGGCCCAGCCCCTTCTGAACTCCCTTTCAGATCAACCTGCCAGCAGAAGCTGATACCCTTCCACCATAAGTGGTGGGTTAGAGAGGGGCCGGGAGGTGTGCTGTGCTTAACTAGCTGTGGCAGTGATTGCGTGTAAGGCTATCTAATTAAGTTGAAATACTGAAAAGCCTCTGCATTTCTGCTGCTCTTCTAAGCTATGTTTTCCAACACAACTGTTACTTCAATCTCCATCTGGTGCCTAATTTTCAATTGATCCTGAACCAATCTGGAGGGGAAGGGTGGGGAGAGTTCTAAATCCCAACAACCTCCAAGATACACCATTAAGTTAAAAAATTAAATGAAAAAAGAAAGATGCTATACAGTATGTACAGTATGAGCTCATCAATGATAAATTTTTTTAAAAACCCACTACTATAAAAATATATGCAGGTGCAAAAATGTCTGAAAGAACAAACATTAAGCGGCAAACTGGGGGAAGGCTGGGCTGGGAGACGTGAAGGAGGATTGTGGCTTTTTACTTCATTTGCTTCTGTGCTATTCACAATTCTCTAACAAGCATGTATTCATGTATTACTGTGGTAATTTTCAAAAACTTTAAAATATATTTTAATCATTTTTGCTAGAAGTTTTCGTAACTACAGATCAAGTGCAAGCTTCTGAACTTTATGATCATTACAGTTTAGGGAAGTGGTTCTCAAGGTGTGGTCTCCAGACCAGCTGCATCAGCATCATCTGGAAGCTGCTTAGAAATGCAAACTCTAGGGCCCCACCCCGAACCTACAGAATCAAAAACTCTGGGGGTGGAGCCCAGCAATCCATTGGAACTACACCCTGCCCCCCGTGATTATAATGCCAGCTACAGTTTGAGAACCACAGGGCTAGAGAATTGTTTACAATTATCAACTTTCAGTTTTCCCATTCATAAATCCTCAGGACCTATACAACACATGTGTGTGTACACATGCCCCTACTGACCTATCAACTCATTTTACATCTCAAGTCAACAAATATTTATGGAATACCTTCCAAATTGCACTACTGTAGCAACTTTTTAGTATAAACTAAAACACTTCAGTAGAGAAATGATTATTTTGAAACCACTGGGGAGACTCCCCAGCCCCTTTAAAGGAACTGAAGGACTCTGTTATAAACCAGAGCCCTAGAACAGATTTCCTCCAGGGAAGGAGTTGTGAGATGGCTACCTCCATACACCCTGAAAAACAATCCTCAACCAAGTAACAACTTGCTAATGGAATGCATTATAACTTTATATTAGGAAGTTTATTTAAAATTAAGTAGTGTTAGCATTTATAGATACCTGTTTGGTGATCGTCTTGGCCAACGTCTTCTGTTAGATTCTGCAAGAAATATGTTCATCATTACCAAGAAATCACATACCATACAGCAAGCTTTAAAATTCAATAGTTTCATAAACAGCTGATATCTTAATACCCATAATCTAAATTTTATCAAATACACTTAAAACTACTACTTTAAACAGCTGGTAGTTTTGTCTTTAAAAGATTGACTTACTAGCTTATTAAGGGTGTGGTAGATCTTATGAATATTTGCCAGTGTTGAGAGATGAGAGTTCAGCTGAAAGTCTTTGAAAGAAAAAGGGGAAAAGTCAGTGTCATTTACTTCTCATATTGCAAAAAGACTATTAAAAAAGAAAGCTCAGAAGTGAAGATAAACAAATATTTTGATACAACTGAATTCTATCTCCATTAATTTGATACTTATTAAATAAGATACAACATGCAACTACCAACCTATCTGCTAGAAATAAAGTCTGACAATAAAATTAAATTCCCAACCACATGTTAAAATAAAGTTCATGAAATGTTCATGTGAATTGTAAGGTAAAATAAAAATACTTCAGTAGTTATAATAGCCTATCAGCAATAAACTTGAGCTTAAAAGAAAAATATCAATAATGCTAGCAAATTAAACAAGTCACACAAATAGAAGACAGATCTCAAACGAAACTTGTTCACTTTCTCTTTCTCTTCCCCAGAATTACTAGCACAGTATCAAGCTCCTGGCAAGAAAATAATAGGAAAGCATCTCAACCATTCGGCATTTCTTACAATATACTTATTTTGTTGGCTCTTATATAACATAGAGCAGAAACGGAATCTAAACCCCTCCCCTTCCTAATTTAACAAACACGGACAGATCAAAGGACTATCCTGCAAGCTCCCAGTCTGAAAGGCCAGGGCTCTGGGATGTAGCCTATAGTTACCTGCATGGCAACAGTAAAATGTGCCACAGAACCAGAAACACAGAGGCAGAACTCACACTCACAGAGAAACATGGCCAAATCAAAGACTGTCTCCACATGCCATCTCTAATAATTGCACAATGAATCATACACACAAGACGAATTAAGTTGCTCCATCATACAATCCTGCACAACATAAAACTTTAAGTTAAACTGTTAGGCTTTTGAATCTCCAGTTTCAAATGTTTTTTATAAAGTTAAGTATGCTTGCCTACATATTAGGCTATGTGAATATGGGTTAAAAGTCTATGAATAATTTCATATTTGAACAAGCAATAGAAGTATTTTCATAAAATATCAAGATTTACAGTAGTTCCTTTTCTTTACTATCATAAAGACTAGTAAAGGTTAGTCTGAAAATAACCTTGAAAAGATACTGTAACTTTCCAAGTTATGCCATTCGGATAAAAAAGAAAAAAATCTCCCTTCACTGGAATTTTTATGTGGGACACATATCAGATGCAAAGCGCAGACACTACAACACAAATTGTCTCTGCTGGGGCTGGACTCTCTGGGCTGCTGCTCCGAATCTGGAAAGCAAGCTGACTTGCCAGCATTTAGAAAGCTTCACTTTCTTTTCTAAATTGAGCCAGGAATCCAGGTCTAGGCTGGCCTGGAGGACAGAGGGGCCAGCAGGCAGCGGAGACCCTGACATGCACACATGCACGGCTCTGGCACATGCACGCCACAGGCACAGCCACCGAGAATGGTCCAAAGAATCAGAGTTCTTGGCTGAGCAGCAACCAGAGCAGGGCCTCAAATACAGACATGTGTTAACTATTTTGCATTATTAATTATTTGGCATCTGAATGGTTTAGCCATATTTAAGGTAAATGATGACATAATGTGCACAGACCTTGATTTTCCATCTTAATTAGTGCGATTGCACAGAAAAGGATTAAAAACCATTTGGGGTATCCGAGTGTGTATACGTGTGTGTATTTATTTACTTATGCTTCTACTTCATAAAGCTGGGTAGGGGCTCTAAAACTCGAAGCAAAAGCCTCGTCCTGACCCGCAAAGGCTTTGGGGAGCTTCATCTTCCACTGCCCCCCTCTCCTGGCACCTATGACCAAGCCATAAACCCCCTTTTTGTACTCTCTCAATTTAAAATTTGGAAGACAAATGATATACTACATTAACATCTTGAAATATTAATTAAGCTCCTGGGCCCCCCAAAAAAACAAAACCAGAAAACTTAAGGGTCTAGATTCTCTCTCACTGAGGCCACACAGAAGGGGTTTGCCAAAGATCATTGCAGCAATGAGGTCTCCAGAACTCATGCCATACCACCCTGATGTGAATTCAACTGTCAAGATTCACACAGGAGAATCTAAACAAAATAAAACTGCTAAATCCTTCTATACACATACACGTACGTACACACACACACACACACACACACGGTTCCTGCCAAAATACCACTCACTGAGCTTTACAACCTGACTCTGGAGTCTAACAGTCACTTTGAATCTCAGGCCTACCAGTTATTTAACCTAAATTTCAACCTAAATTTCAGTTGTGAAGTGAGATCACAATGCCTAGATGTGGCAGACAGCCAATGTAATGCCTGGATCACAGTGAGTGCCGAATAAAAGATATCAATTATCACTCTATTTGATTATACCATTTTCCACACCACACAGCTAGCTATCTACAATGGTTTCTACTTTCTGTAGGTCCAAGTCAAGCCCCACATCAAAGATCTCAAAGTTGGAGCTCCCTCTGTGACTGAGGCATGTGGCCTGATACATCTCTACTGTGTGTGATGGCATTTCTATCTATATTCATATACCACCAACTGACGTTCATAATGATGGTGGAAGATCATCTCAACAGTGGGAAAAAATACACAAAAGCATTTAAGATCAGGTTCTATACATGAAGTTTCACTTTACAGACAACACAAGCAACAAGGTTCATTTCACAAGTCACATAATACATGTCAGCAATTCTCTATTTCCATATCCAGCATCTACTACCATAACCACCTCATCATCGCTTCACCAAAAAAAAAGGGGAAATGAAAAGGAACAGCAGCACGAACAGAATAGTTCTTCTTTAGTTTCACCAAGGTAAGAAGCTGGGGAATAGACACAAATTCAGGACAAAAAGACTAAAATGGCATTAAAAGATAAATCCACAAAGGTTAACACATATTGAATTTACGGTTCATCTGTTCAGTGCTCAGGGCAAGTAACAGACCTTGAAATCTAAAATAGATTTCACGTCCTTAAGGAATAGATGTTAAGGATAAAGATCAAATGCTTTACAGAGAACATATTTAGGAAAGTACTAACTCATTCATAAAATCTTCTTCTGCTCATATTTTAATTCCAAAGTATAAATGCTTGGTTAAGTCAACTTTAGTCCATGATCAAAAGGCCCTCCACAGTAAAGTAGTCACTGGGTTTGACTCTCCTGTGTGACATGCGAACCCTACGTTCTATATTAAAAGCGACAAATGGCTCTGCAGAAAGGCACAGCCTGCTTGATAAATGGTCTGCCTAAACTATCTTCTGGGCATTCTTAAAAATGATCAACAAATGCTGACTGGGCATAAAGTTTTCTGGGGTTTTTTTTGGTTTGTTTGTTTGGTTTTTTTTATAATTACTATTTGCTGTGACCTACATAATAGAAGAAAGTGAACGCCAATGAGAGTCAAAATTCACTTCCCCCAAACTACTCTCAGTATAGAATCCCACAATATAGGCAGAGACATAAATATTAGGAATAAAACAATTATTGGTAAGTTCAGACAATGACCATCAACCAAAAGAATCAAATTTCAGAATTAACAGTCCTAACAGGAGTTTACTTCCGTAAGAGGGTCAGAAACAATTTAAATACATAAAAATCCAAACCTTTCTTTTATGACATAGTCATTTGTTAAATATAGCTGGGAGGTGATCTTAATTATAACAGCAATGAAAAGCAATAATACATGTAGGAATAAACTTAAACATGCAACAACCAAATGAAGAAACAATGAAAGCTTCCTGAAAGACAAAAATGCAGAGATATTATATTCCTGGAATGGAAAGACCCAGTATTGTAAGGCGATCACTTCGCCCTTTACTAAAGTACAAATTAAATGCAGTCAAATTCCTATTCTCCCTGCCTCCCACTTCCCCACCCCAAAAAAGAGGTGGGGGAAAAGGAAGGGAGTCAGGCAAGCTTGGCAGATTGATTCTAAAGTTCATCTGAAAAGAACAAACGTGCTTGACTTGCCAAGAAATTGTTGAAAAAGAAGAATGAGGAAGAACTTGCCCTATCAGACAATACATAATATAAAGCAGAGGTTGGTAAATTCTCTGCAGAGGGCCAGATCTTAAATATTTTAGGCTTTGTGGGCCATCCGACCTCTGTTACAACTACCCTGCCATTGTAGCTCAAAAGCAGCCATAAACAATACACAAGCAAATGAGTGTGGCTGTGTTCCAATAAAACTTTATTTATAAAAACTTGGTGGTGGGCCTGACTGGGGCCATGGGCTGTAGTGTGCCAATGCCTGGTATAGAGGTAATTATAACAGTAATTATAATACAAATCAACGGAAGAGAGCTAATAAACATATGTCTGTATATATGCCTGCAAGCATGTCTGTATGTTTTTAAGTATGTATAAACACATATAATTAATATGATTAACTGGCATTTCAAATCAATGAAATACTCTGGTTTCTCTTCAGATCGACTAAATCTTTTGCCTTTTTTCAAATCAATGGGCAAGAGATAATTATTTAGCAAACAGAGGGGCAACCAACTACCATGTGGAACAAATTAAAATTAATTTCAACCCCACCCAAAGCATGGAAGGGGAAGGCATCCAAAGCAAAAGAAAAGTCCATATCATGGACTCAGGGCTCTTTCTGCACATTCAGCCTCTACCCATGTACCCAATCTCATCTCTTACTCATCTTCCCCTTGCTCACTCTTCTCAGTTGCAGTGAGCTTCCTGCTATTCTGTGAACACTCCAAGCATGCTCCTACCTCAGGGCCTTTGCACGTGCTATTCTCGTTGCGTTGAGCACTCTTTCCTCTAATAATAACATGGCTTGCTCTCACACTTAATCAGGTTGCCACTGAAATATCACCTTCTTACAGAACCTTGCCAGACCCAACAAACAGGACCTCTTCTTCACTATCACTTTACCATGCTTTACTTCTCTTTATGGCATTAGTACCTCCTGATATATGTCATATTTGTGTGTCATCTTCCTCTCGCATTAGAATGTAAGCTTCACAAAGGCCAGAACTTGCTTGCTCTTGTCCACTGCTGTATCCCTCGTACCTAAAGCAATACCTGGGAAACATCAGGTGCTCAATAAATACTCAAGGAATAAATGAATGCAGGTACAAATGCATCAAGACTTAAATTCAATATGTTCAGGGTATTTCAGTGCATTCACACCATTAGATCTTCATAAGTGAGAAGCAGCACGGTATCAGGAGACTCAAAAGGCACGCAAGGTCAGAAAAAGGCAGCTGTGAATCCTGCTTAAGAGTTTAATCTCCTAAGGACTTGTATTTCCAATTGGACCATCAGAGGGTATGCAAATGTAACAGATAAACAGGGCACATTCAAGCAGCATCAGTCCTACTCAAAGGTAATTCATGTACAACTGTTTCACATGAAAACAAAAAAATGACTATGGCACAAAATTTGAAAGAAATTTCACCAGACCAAGTTACGCTCCCAGAATCCAGAGGGTACTTAATTCTGCCATAGCAGAACGCTGGTGGAGAAGTCTGAGAAGCACTGCTGTGAGCCTGGGTGCCATGAAAGTGTTTTAATCAGTTTTTTAGATAGACTTCCCTACGGCGAGTGTGTGGCCTGGATTTAGAGCGGCCTTTCATGAAGACTACTGGAAGTGACTGAGGTGGGAAATGATTAGGGTCTTAAGGTAGACTGTGGCAGCAAAAGTGGAGGGAAGACATCCTGAGTACAACGGGATTGCAGGACATCAACGTTCAACTCACACAAATTCAACTCAATTGCTTGGCAAAATGAAGAGGGAGAGAGAAGAAAAGTCAATTGTCCCGGTAACTGCCCTCGAGGTCTCTACTTAATGAGTGGGAGCTGGGCAACAGGAATCTGACAGTCACTGGGTCGGCTCAGTTTCCACGTGGATCTCACAACCTTGTATGAGTCAAGTATTTAAAGAAATGTATTCTTCATAAAACACAGTCCCTAAACATAAGCCAGCTGCTGCAACTGGTGCTCAGCTGAAGAGCCAGTGACCTGTCCTAACGCCAGAGGAAAGAACTGCTGTGCTGGAGACAACCTCTGATGAGGGGCACCTTCTGAAAGTATTTCCAGTGATATTTTTAACACAGGTGATTTTCACCTTACATATGGACTTTAGAACTAACCGCTACACCAAATGTGATTGTACTGGGAGGAAAACCAACAAGATTGCTTTCAGGTGCTGAGAGGGAAGCTCAACATTTCATGTCCTTTTGTCCAAGTCTCAAAAATTCTCCTTGAGCTATGAAAATTAGCCCAAGCAGGGTCAGGTAACTAGTTGTGGCCAAGCTGGGGATAATTCACATCTTCTAATTCCCAATCCAAAGCTCCTTTCTCCATTCTAGCTTATTTCTGATGGGAGCAAGTGTCCATGTATCTTCACACTCCATCAGGGGTAAAAAGCAGCAGCATTTCCCACCCAAGGTTGTTAATAAGCAAGCACACAAAATTAGAGAACTTTAATATTAAATAAAAAGATACTAAAACTGGTAAAATCTAAAACAACCTACCAACTTCTTTTTTTCTTTGTTGGAGAAAAGATAGTGCAGAAAAGGTACATAACGCCTATATTATTTCTATTAACTACACCTCTTTCCTCTTGTCACTAAAGATTCATGAAAGTATTTTATTATGAGCTAAACTCCAGGTGGCCAATCAGTGAGCAATGCTCTCAGGTATAAAAATTTTTAATAAGAACTATGCACAGATATGTACTAATAAATGCATTCTGATGACAATGAAAATGAAGAACTAAATCAGTAATGGCTTTTGGGGTGTGGGTGGGGGACTGAGGGACTGCTGAGTTTGGGCTTTACGATGGCGAGACTGGAGCACGTTTAAAATGCTGAGATTTGACTTGCTTAGTACCCTGGAAGGTTACAGAAGCCAGAGTGTAAAGAGGGGGTCAGCTTACAAGTCAGGGAGGATCTATACATGAGCTCAAGCATACAGAGTATAAGTCATTTTAAAAGACAAGTACAAAATGCAATTTTAAGTAAAAGGTCATTAGAAATGAGTTTTATCTCAAAATAACTTGACAGACAAAATCTACCATAAAACGAAGTCTACTTTTGACGCTATAAAAGTAGTATTGGGGGCTTCCCTGGTGGCGCAGTGGTTGAGAATCTGCCTGCCAATGCAGGGGGCACGGGTTCGCGCCCTGGTCTGGGAAGATCCCACATGCCGCGGAGCAACTAGGCCCGTGAGCCACAACTACTGAGCCTGCGCGTCTGGAGCCTGTGCCCCACAACAAGAGAGGCCACGATAGTGAGAGGCCCGCGCACCGCGATGAAGAGTGGCCCCCACTCGCCGCAACTAGAGAAAGCCCTCGCACAGAAACGAAGACCCAACACAGCCATAAATAAATAAATAATAAAAATAAAAATAAAATAAAAAGTAGTATTTTCAACTGGGATTACAGACACCAATTTACACTTCTGCACACCAACTGATCGTCATTTAGCTATGTGAGATGGCACAAGTACACATCTCATTCGTTAAAACAAACATATTCACATTTGAGGCCAAATTATTAAAACACAAAGATCCGAAACGAGTTTTCCACAACTGAGAAAAAACCAAAAGCCAGGTCGTGGGTCAGCTTCACACCACACACCTGTCTAACTTGTCAGAAGTAGGAATTTCTTGGTCTATAAAATGGATGGTAATAGTGCTTGCCTCCTAAGGACACTGTGAGGATCCAACTAACTCGTGCTGCGAGGCGCCCAGCACGGTGCCCGGCACACGGCTCCGCGCCACTCCGCTTCACTTGCGCGGCGAGCGGGGTGGCCTGTGCTCCCCGCCCAGGGCAGGGCCCGAGGGGGTCAGCCGCAGCTTTGGAGTCCTCTGCCCCCCAGCCCAAACCAAACCCCAAGCACACAGGAAGCGCCTGAGCATTAATCCAGCCGCTGCACATCAGAGTCACCTGGGCAGTGCGAATAACTGCCAGGGCCCGGGCCCCAATCCAGACCAACTAAATAAAAAGAGGAGTGGGGTTGTCAAAGACTTCTCAAGCAGTCCAGGTGACTCTACAGTGCAACCGGAGAGAAGCGTTCCGTCTCCACCCTCGCCTCGATCCCCAACCCCAGCCTGCCACAGCCAATCCATATCCACATCACAATCTCAGCACGGGCCAGAGGGCAGGTTCAACTCATTCACTGCAAGCCCTGCAGCATGAAGAAAAGATCAACATCCAGGCTTTTCAAGGTCGAAAAGCTAGGTGAAAACTAAATGAAGCAAAGTAGCAGTGAGGAAGGTGTTAATATCATTCTCCTCATCTATAAATATTTGCTATTTATAAGGCACAGGGCCAAAAAGGTGAGCATGGAAAGGGGAAAACTGACAAGGAATGGGAGCAGGTCATCACAGGTGACTCGGCGCTTTCACTGAACACAAGATCTGACGTTAAAACCATCCAAGCACACCACTGCTGCTGGCTTTTTCCTCCTAACTCTCACAGGACCTGTAGAAGCGGCTGGGAAAGAAGCCACCCGCCCAAGACAGGCGGCATGCCACCTAGCACCCGTCATCCACTGCGCAGCCTGTGCCTGCTGGTGGTGCCATCTCAACGGAGTCGGCCACTTCAGGACAGCCGGCCTGGCAGCTCTCCCACTGTGACAAGGTACACAGGGCCCTAGATTCACTCCCTTCACCCCACCCTACCCACGGAGGAACACAGATCCGTCCACTCCATCGCTCAGAGTAAAAATCACCCTCTCATCTCACTAATGTCAGGAGAGGCCAGATTTAGGGTAAAGAGTACAGCTCTGGCCTCGGAAAGCCCTGGGTTAGAGCCCCTGCTCTGTGGCGTCCTAGCTGAGGGCCCTGCCTATAACCCAACCTCACTAGACCACAACAGCAGGTCCCCCCTCACAAGGGCTTGTGAGGACTCCTGAGACGGTGCATGCCAAGCACTCAGCCCAGCGGTGGCCCATACTGTGCACTAATGAAGGTTTATTATTTTAATCCCTATTATTATTCAACATAGAAGAGACTAAGACAGACTGAGCCCAGAAGATCAAAAAGTAAAGACGGGGCAGAAGGGATGACAAGAGGACAGGTTTTTAAAACTCTCACTTCAATAGTCAGTTGCCTGGGCTTGCATGTACAACACTCCTTCTCAGCTTCCTGTTTAATTAAGAACAAGTAATCTGCGGTCTAATAATTTTGGGAATGGAATCTGTAGAAAGAGATCTTAAAGGGGAAAAAGACTTAAACCCACCCTCAACTACAGGAAAAGGAAAGAGAATCATTTCAAAGATGTTACGCAAAAACTACATTAGTAGCTCTACTGAAAGGTAAGCTTTCTGGCTTTTCTGCAATGTTGTTAGGTATCTCCTATATATAAAAATTATGTGTTTAAAAAGTACTTAATACAAATGTCTGTTTAAAATAAAATCTAAGACTAAAAATGACTATTTCATTAGTGAGTAAAGAAAAAGTATGGAAATACTCTTCTTTGCCACAATCAGTTGCCCAGCGAGAATCCGTTTTTAAATGCCCACTGTCATTGTGAGATGGCAGAAATGAGGGGAAGAAGAGCAGTGGGAAAGGAGGAATTCATCCTAGACCTTATCCTGTTGGGACCCATTCCAAGAAGAAAAGAACCAATTGCAAAACAAAGATAACAGTGACAAAATATGGAATTCCAATATACCTGCCAGGTTACCATAAGGATTAAATGAAAAGCACAGATAAAACAGTGAGTATTATTTCACAGGCAGTGGTGGGAACCTAAACCCTGGAGTCAGAATGCCTGAGTTAGAATCTCAGTTCACCACCTATCAGCTGTGTGACCTTGAGAAGGTTAGTTAACCTTTCTGTACCTCAGCTTCCTCATCTGTAAAATGGGGATGATAACAGTACCTACATAACCTACTTCAGAGCGCTGTGGCGAGGATTACATGAGTTAACGCAGGCACGACAGCTGGAGCAGCCCAAGAATGATCACTGTGTATAAACATGTGTCAGTCCCTCCCCTCCCCATCCCACTTCGTTCCTCTTCTCTCCCCACGCCCCACCTCCTCTAACTTCTCTCTTTCCCCTCACCTCCTTTCCACTCATAAACCCTCCCTGGTGCCTCTTTTCAGCCCTCCCCACGTGGCTCCTGCCCATCCCTCCACCTCTCCCCCCTTCGCTATGGTCTATCCAACGCCCATGCTATTGCCAGGCTGTTCCCTCTGCTTGGAAAGCACCCTCCCACCTCACCCCTCAGGCACACACCCATCTTTTTCTTCACGTAATGAAACTTCAAAAGCTAAACCCACATGACAATAGCTAACCCTTCCCTGAAGTCTAATTTTAATGACTCCCTATTTGTTCCCAAAGCACCCTGGGCATCCAAATAATCTTGCCCTGTCCCATACTTCAACTGTCCAGGGCCTCTCTGCATCCACCAGTAAGCCTGCTGGAAGGAAGCTCCTGAAACACGAGGACCAGGCTCAGTCACGTTGTTACAGCAGCACCCAGCAGCAAGAAAAAAGGTTTGGAGAGTGACTAAGTGAGGGAATGCTTCACTTGCTTCTTTTCTTTCTTATAACCTGTTTTCCTCTCAAGGGTCTCCTTTTAAAGCCTAATGAAGAAATTGTCATTACACAGTAATCATTAGAAAAGTGCCAAGCGTTTCTCTAAATACTTTGTGTTTTATCTAATTTAATCCTCAGGATCACTTTTGATCTTGCCTCCTACTTCTTTCTCTCTGCCCAATCCCCAGCTTCACTCCAAGCACACCAGCCTCTTTGCTGTTCCTCAAATACAGCCTTGCTCCCCTCCTCAGAGTCTCTGCGTTTGTGTTCCCTCTCCCTGGAATGCCCCCTCACCTCCATCAGGTCTTGTCTGACAAGCCTCTCAGTGAGGCCCTCCCTGACCGAGCCTTGTAAAATTACAACGTCCCCTGCTCTGCTCCTCTCCCCCCTGCACACACAGGGGCACCTGTGCACTGCCCTTCCCTGCTTGAGTTTTCTCAAATGAACTGCTCACCATCTGACATACTACATGACTTATCTGCTTATTATCTGCATCTTCCCCCACACTGCAAGGGGAACTTCACGACAGATGAAGAAGACGGCCTGGTACATAGTAGGTGTTCAATAAACACTGTTGACTGACCAACTCCATACCACACAGGAGGTATTTTTTATGCATGAGGAATCTGAAGCTTACACAGAGTAGCTGAGTAATTTATCCACGGTCACACAGCTAACAGAGGCAGAACCCAGAACCAGGGCCCACACTTAACTACTATGCTTTCCTGCCTCTCAACCTGACCCAGATAACAATGAAAAGAAATCGTGGTATCCAAGGAGCAAAACCTAGCATTGTATGCCTTTGGCCCACAGAGAAGCAAGAAAAGCCATCCACCAGAAAATCTTTCAAGGGAACAAGTCATCTAATTCAAGCCCATTCTATGTGGTAAAGTATTAATTACCAGATTTATAATTTATACAGCACTGACAGTTTTTCTTTGGATTTAACAGTTCAGTAAAAAGACAGAGAGAGATTATTACACCTTTTTATACTGTACTATCCCCATGAACAGCAAAATGACAAATCATCAACTAACACAGAGGAGGCCTAAGATGATATATATTAAAAGCCAAAAATTGTGGTGGGGGACTTCCCTGGCGGTCCAGGGGTTGAGACTTCGCCTTCCAATGCAGGGGGTGCGGGTTCGATCCCTGGTTGGGGAGCTAAGATCCCACACGCCTCTGTGGCCAAAAAATCCAAAACATAAAACAGAAGCAATACTGTAACAAATTCCATAAAGACTTTTAAAAAAAATGGTCCACATCAAAAAAATCTTTAAAAAAAAACTGTGGTGGGAGGTAGAGAAGTACAGACTGAAAGGGGATACATGGGAACTTTAGGGGGTAATGAAACCATTCTATATCTTAATTATAGTAGTGGTTACACACACACATATTTATCAAATGGGTACAATTTTACAGAATGTAAATTATACTCAATAAAGTCAATTAAAAAGCAATTAGGACTATTAGATATAATTTTGGCTAAACAAAATAAACATTCTACCAATATTATTTCCATACCTAATACTCTCAAGAATTTTGGGGAGGGGGCGGGGGGACAAAGATGGAATCAGGCAAAGACAGCAGTAAGAGCTCCATATGGTGAGATCGGTGGGGTGACTGATGCGTGCCTCAGAGTCCTGCCTGACCACTGGCAAAGGCAGCTCCCCCTGACACTGCCTGTGTCCCCCCTTTAGCCTTTTGGGTCACCTCGAGCCAGGACTCTTGGACTCTGAACAGAGTCCAACCAGGGTGGAAAGGCAGATCACTGCTCTTCTCCACAAGGGCCTCAGCCAAGTACCAACCCATGACGGGTCTGGATGTTGGATTTGTCCGAATTCTTAGTTGCGAGCATCAGAAACCAACTAGCTATTTGAACAGCGATTTTTTTTTTTTTTAAAGGTTATTGGGTAGTTCACAGACTCTCTAGGAAAACCAGAGCACCAAGCACATCAGCTGTACAACCAAAACAATGCCTAAGGGCATGCTGCAGAGTGCACCACCGACACAGCCCGGAACTGCCTGGGCTGTAGCTCCCACGGCCTCTAGAAGCAGCCGTCACCACTGTCCATCGTCTGTAAAAGGCCGCCAGGCACTTCCAATTGCTTCCCATGTCTTGCCTTCAGCTTCTGATTCACACCGTGGTGTGGCTGTATCTGGGCAGCTCTGCCTTTGATGGTAAGAATTCCCCAATCAGAGGAAGAGCCTGGGCCCCGACGACTGGCAAAGGCCATCACGGACACAGACGGATGACACACCATCTCTGCAAGTACTACTGATACAGCCAGCAAGTAATGAAAGGTTTTCAAAAAATATTCACAAGGAAAAAATCCTCAAAGATGGAACTAAAAAAAATCATACCCAGAGGTAATGTTATTTGGGGTGGGTGGGGATCTTTTTCTGCATCATTTAGTGTTTTACTCAATATATTAATTAGTAGTTTCAAAAACTACAAGCCTACCTTCCTAGATTGAAAATAACTCATTAAAGGTATCTCCTGATTAAAAGAAAAACAATTAAAATCTAAAGTAGCAGATACTTTGTCTACTAGAATACTGAACATGATAGAAAAAAGATCCTTAGATCTGAAACAGTCATGCAACGATTGCTAAAATATATGATTCTATTTAAAATGTATTTCAATACTTTTTCTATTTAAAACATAAGCCACAAATTATAGCCTCTTTTATAGCCACAAATATTTTTAAATGTACATTCTGCTTAAAAGAATAACTCTCAAGAGGTACTTCTCCTAACTTGAATCTCAGAATAAGCTGTGAAAAGCTATTAACTCTAATTTAAGCTGACCACCTATGAAGAGATGTTAGCATTAATGTCAGAGGCTCAGAAACTTCACCTCCAACTAACATAGTTCACTTTCTAAAGAAAGCAAGCCTTTAGTGAGCTCAATGCATTGTTAACATTAAGAAATAAGCCCTTTGGACCAGAATCTGGTCATGAAACAAGAAGAGGGGAAAAACAGACACATCCAGGCCGTCCAAGCCCTGCCCAAGCCTTCCCCACCTGGGCAGCCTGTTACACACCAGGTCAGAAGCAGATGCGTGTACTGTCACACGCACGCTTGCTCTCGGCCCCTCAGCATATCACCAGCACTCCGCTCCCTCCGAGAACTGCTCCATGCCACAGACATTCTTCAAAACTGGTATCTGCATGTATTTAAACATATATATTACTTAAATTGGTTTGCATAGGACAACTTGGTCAAAAGAGGGCATAGAATGAATAAGCGGAAGTTTGTATGCCTGGAAGAAAAATCTAAAGACAATGAAAGACACCTCGGAAGCATGCAGGATAGCAGGAGGAAACATTAAAATTTTCCAGATAATTCACTAACTGCTCAAGAGTTGACCATTTAAGTTCAATTTATTACATATTTGAGGTCCTAAGCGAGGCATTCTGCTGGACCATAAAGTGGTGACTAAGTAAGACACAGTCCCAGATCTCAGGGGGCTTATCATCTAATTGGGGGGGGGGGACAAATAAGTAAACAAGCAGCTACTGTTAAATAAGATAAAACTGAGAATAGAAGTAAACAGTCTTTGGAGATTCAATGGAAGGAGAGAGCCTTCGAGAGAGGGAACAAGGAACACAGAACTTCCACAGAAGTAGCACTGAAGGCAGTGGGGAGGGAGCAGTGCTGGGGGAATTCAAAACTGAGCTTAAACTACAGAACAGGTTCAACCCCAGCTTCTGAGGAGTCTATTTCAGTAAGCAACTAGGAGACTCCGAGGTTTTGGGGTAGGGGGATCATAAGGACAAAGATATGCAACTGGTGATGGAGAGGATAAAAAGGAGGCTGAGCCTGGCAAAAGGATTACTGGTTATTACAATATAAGAAAGAATGGATCAGACCTAGGACGATGGCAATAGGTATGGAAAAGAAAGGACAGGCATGGGAAGAGATACAGCCTCTCTCTCGCTACTGACCAGGGAAAGAGAGGATGAGGAATGTCTAAGCTTCCAGCTTGGGTTATTAAATGAACTGCAGTTTCATTAACCAAATGAATAAAATTAATTGGTCTTGTTTTCCTCTTTATTTTGGCTACTAGGAAGCTCAGAGCCAAATATATGGCCCATTTCTAACATATGGCAAGCATTTATGTGTAGCCTGTAAATCTATATTTTCTTTCTCTCGACAGAATTTTATCTATATTTAGTAAGTCACCTCTATTTTAGAATGAAACAGAAAATAAATCAACAGATAAAAAAAAACTGAGTCCAAGCCAGAGACAATTGGACAAAGTAGCTGATTCAGGGAAATAACTGCAGGCTACCAACCCAGAGCACTCTCCTCACCCTTCTTCCACCCTAGCAAAGTCCACATCCCACAAGAGAAGCTGAAAATGCCAGACTTTCACTTTCTCCACCTCCCTCACAACTAGCAGTGGCAGGAGGTCAATTCTACCCAGTGAGACTAAAGGGGAAGTCGCCAAGGTGAGAAAAAAACTCCACTCTGTTAGGAGGGAACTGTAAGGAAGTATGTTCCTTCCCTCCTTTTCTTACATAGGCATGATGTCTGGTGCTGCAGCAACCATATTGCAAACATGAGGCAATGAGCCTGAGGCTCTTGATAAACCAAATACTAAGAAGAAAGGAAAAAAGTATACAAAGAGCCTAGATTCTTAAGACATCCTTAGGACTCTGCACCAGCCTTAGAACCATCTATCGCTAAACTTCTTGCTAACAATAATAAGTTCTACTACTTAAGCCATTTTTGATTGAGTATTGTTATTTGCCAGAGGCATCCTAACTGATACAACAAAAGTCATCATGAGGTCAGTTTCTGAAACCATGATTTTTACACTGCTGACTAAGCAAGACTGTTATTATCAAGATGAGAAAAATGCAAGCATATATTATTGTCAGGAAGCAAGCAATAAGCTAATAAGAGCTTCTGGGAGCAGTTAAAGATGAAAAGAGAAAAGGATATAATGATAAATAACATTTGAAAAAAATGTGATCAAGTGTTAATAGGGGTAATTCTTGGAGGTAAGAACTGAGGAAGGAAAGAGTAAAAGTACAGAAATCCTCTGAAGTGGAGAAAATGAGGGGCTTTCTTTCCTGGCAACGTTATTGACAAGATAACCTGAAAATCCTTACCAGTACAGATCCTCCTCCACTTACCCTGAGTTAAGACCACTGCAAATTGAAAATATCCTAGGTCGAAAATGCATTTAATATGCCTAACCTACAGATAACCGCTTAGCCTACCCTATCTTAAACATGATCAGAACTCTTATTACCTTAGCATATACTTGGGTAAAATCATCTCACTCAAAGCCTATTTTATAATAAAATGTTGAATACCTCAGGTAATTTATTGAAAACTGTATTGAAAGTGAAAAACAGGAGGGCTGTCTGGGTACAAAATGGTAATAAGCGTATTGTGTCTGACTGGGAGCTGCTGTGTCTGACTGGATGCCGCTTGCTGCCCAGCATCAAGAGAGTATCATACATCACCAGTCTGGGAAAAGATCAAAATCCAAAATTCGAGGTACAGCTTTTATCAAATGCATATTGCTTTAGCACCATTGTAAAGTCGAACCATCATTAAGTTGGAACCATCTGTTTAAAACAGTCAAAAAATTTTGTTCATAAGAAAACACAGAACCTCCCCAAAGGCCAAAAATCAAAGAGGAACCTAAAAACCAGAGCAGAAAGTAGAAGGTGATTATGTACAGGAACCCAGGTTTTGGGGGCTGGGGGAGAGGGAGTGTCATGTGTGTGTATAGGGCACCTGCCCTTTGGGATGAAATTGAAAAAAAAGAAAAGGGAAAAAAATGACTAGCCTAATATTCTCTTTAAAAACACCATCTTGTACAGTTCTTGTTTTCAACCTCATACACTTCACCCTTTACAAGAGCAAATTCCAGTGATACATGCACATTAAAACAAACAAACATGACCATGTTACATATTACAAAGGATTTCCTAGGTATTTCACCATAAGCTTAAGTAAAATATAAAATAGATATAAATCTTTTCCTGATAAAATCACACAAGTACTCAAGTTCAGTTTATTTGTAACCATACCAGACAGTTTCCAAATCTTTGGACTTCTTGGTAAAATTTTTATCATTAGGGTCATCATAATACTCTTCTAGTGACCATGCTACCAACAGTTTCAAAATACCCTATATAACACATAAAAATACTCTGTCATCTCTGAGTTAATCATTACAGGTTTTGGAGTCATCGCATATAAATGGTAAAGAAAACTGGCAAAGGATGTGATGTTTGGAGAGTCTACAGTCTAAATGCATGGTTTCTGATATTAAAGAACAGAAACGAAAAAACATGGAAACCTCTTAAGGTCCTGCACTGAGTTTACCTTCCTCTAGTCTCATTTGCTTCCCATGCTTCTTTGAAAACTGAAGACATCAAATATTCCCTTCGCTCATCTTCACATTTTCAAGCTGGCTTAAATGAACGGGACCACGTCCACCCTCAATTCCATTAAGCCGCCTCCAACAGTCAATTCATTTCAAGACCATCTTTTTTCCAAAAGTTCCCTTATCCTTTGGCAATCTAAACAGCCCAAGAACTACAAACACATAATTTATACTACCTTCACAAGGTTTACATGTGTCTCCATTGCATTCCCAGATTTGTCTAAGACGGAACATTTTAACCTAGTGTTTATATACACTGGATGCCACAAATATACACCACCCTAAGCGCTGCTTTAGATTGTGTTGCATCTTGAATGTTCTTTCACAACCTATGTACTAGATGGTTCAAAACCAAGCATTTATTCTACAAGTAAGGCCACCAAACGCAGAGGGAAACAATCAACTCGGGGATCAAGACCCTAAGTACGAAAGGACTGCGTCTGGCTTGGTTCTCCCCCAGCCGCTGACACAGGGAGAAGGGCCCAGGGGACAGGAGCACCGCCCTAGAGCGCGCTCGGGTCCGCGGGGAATAAAGCACGAGTTGGCAGAGCTGGGAAGCTCCGAGGGGCGCGCTGCATTCTGGGACTCGTTTCCACAGTTACCCACGTGCATCCAACCCAACCGCGGCCCGGACTACAAGTCCCAGAATTCCGCAGGACTGCTTTTCCCCTCTCCGCGGGACTGCCTTTCCCCTCACACCCGGCGACTGGAGCCAGACCCTAAAGGAAACCCCTAAAACGCCTTCTCCGCAAGGCTGGGAGAGGTCGCGCCCCGCGGGCGCTGCGCGGGGCCTGTGGTCCGGCCCTCCCGTCAGGGAAGCGGGTCCCGAGCCACCAGCCTCCACACCTGACGACCAGAAATTAGACAACTGCGTCACAGACTGCCAAATCCACGGACCGCCAGGGACCACCCTCCGCCCCACGCTCCTGGCCTCCAGGGCCCGACCCCTCCGGCTCCCGCCACGGCAAACCCGCAGCCCGCTCCCCTGCCCCACCTCCCACTCCCGCAGCCAGAGCCCGCGCCAGCGCTGACCTCGCTTCCCGCCGCTCGGGGGAAACCGCGGCCAGCGCCAACCTCTGGGCACCTCCCCCGCCCCCTCCACCTCAGCCCCGCCCCCTCCTCTCTAAGCACCCCAAACCTCAGAGCTCCCCCTCAAGGAACCCGGCCCTAATCCGGGGGAGGATACACCTCCCCCAAACGCGTAGTCTGACACCTTACCCCCCAGCCCCACGCGGACCGAATCTGGACAAGACAGTTTTACCCCTGCCCCGGCCCCTCCCAACCTCCCTTCCCTCCCAACCAGCTCTTCACCCCCACTGCACCTCCTCTACCCCTACCTCCATCCAGTCACCCCAAACCCTCCCCACCTTCTTCCTCTCTACTCCCAATTACCCTATCTTCCCAACACCTGCTCCATCCTATTACCCCGACGTCTGCTTCCTCTCACCACTCCCAGTTACCCCTCCACGCTTCCTAAGGCCCTCCCGCCCGCCGGACTCCCCAACTATCCCATCACACCTCAATCCCTCCCACCATTCGCTTTCCCATTACATCAGCCCTCATCTCCTCGCCCGCCCTCTTGCCCCGCACGGCCGCTGCCCCCAATCCCCCACCCCATTGTTTCCCCCCCCACCCCCACCATCCAGCCCTTCTTCCCATTGTCCCCGCCCCCGCGCTCCCCTAGCACTCACCCGCCTTTCTCACGGAGCCGCCCGCACCGCTCGGTCCCTAGGAAATCCTCACCCCTGCGCCCCGCTCGCTCGCTCCCTCTCTCTCCCCCGCCGCCGGTGCCAACCCCCAGCCCTGCTCGCTAGCGCCCGCCGCCGCCTCCACCTCCATTCACCCGGGACACTCTGGTCCCGGCCCTTCATCGCACGTCCCGCCCCCCCCTTCCCCCAACACTGAAATGCAGCCAGTCCCCACCCCCCTCACCTCCGCCCTCCCCCGACAGGCCGGCCCCTTCCCCCCACGCTCGCCCCCGCCCCGCGCCGCCCGCAGCGTCACCGCCCGCCCCGGCCCCGGGAGGGGAAGGGGTGGCTCCCGGGCAGGGGCTCCCGGTGCGTTTTGGGACAGGAGGCGCAGAGCGGCGACTGTGGGAGATAAGCGGAGAGTGTTGGCAGCAGCCCGGTCCCGGCCGGCTAGCTCTCTGTTACTCACTGACAGCGGCGGCATCCGAGTGCATTTTCGGGTAGCTCACACCGCGATCGCCGCCCAGGCTCCCGCGCTCGCCTCGCGGTCCCCCCACCGGCTCGCCGCACCTCGGCTGGGAGCTGAGGACCCGCCGCCAGGCACTCCCGGCCCGCCCACCTCTCCTCCTCCACTGGCTGAACCTTGAATGAGCGACCGCCCCTCCTCATGTCTCATTTGACAAAAGGAGAGCGGAGAGCGCCGGTCTGGAGCTGGCAGAGGCCCCGCCCCCCAAGGTCCAATGCGATTGGTCCCGACGCCTCATTCCCTAACGCCCCTGGCGGAGGCCACGTTCTGGGAGAGCAGGTTGGCCCCGACCACTGTCACTCAGCCCCGGGGGTCCGAAAGCGCGTGTAGGGGCGAGGCTGGGGAATTGGTCCACCTTGACCCTGAAGCCCCGCCCTGTGGCGGGCGGGATTGGTGGAGCTGTAGACCAACCGGGAAAGACGGGTCGGCGTCTGAAACAAAGCATGCGAAGTGTTTCCCGAAGAACCGAGAAGGGGAAGAGCAGTTGGGGCGGCTTGCATCCCGCTGCACAGAGTAGGGGAATCAGCTCTTCCCTCGCGCCTGGCGCGACGCGTCGGAGTCTCCTGCTTGTCTCCACGCCTCCGAGCGGCTCTCTGCAGGAGCCCAGTCCGCGCCGAACTTGGACTGGGACTTATCTTGCTAGCCGTTTCGTACAGCTAGAAACTGGATAAAGCATCGCCGCGTCTTCATTTCCAGCAAACCCTCTGGTGAGGAACAAATTCTTTCTTGTACAACAGTCCGTCTTCTCCTCGTTTTCGAAATGCACTTCTTTTCCAGAGACAGCACATTTCTTCCTCCTTCATGACAAATGGGCTGTTCTAAAGGCTTCGAATGCTGCATTGTCGGTGATACACAATGTGCGCCCCCCAGACCGCGTGCAGGAAACCCAGGGCCACCCTCTGAGCTTCGGGCTCAGTCTGGCATGTCGGCGAGTCCAGGGGCCAAGTTACCAGCCCTCAAAGGACAATTAGCGTAAGCGCATACGTCAGTAACGCCAAGAAACTGTCCAGAAAACAAAACTGGCTGTTATTTGGCAGAGGAAGGCGTTAATTTAGGTGACTTCTGACCATTTGAGTTTCATAAGTCAAGAATTTGCACCATTTTCATGAGTTCCGACCAGTTTTTCTTAAGGCTTTCAAACCAACTCATCACACTCAACCATATTATGGTAGCGGAATGATATTTTGAGATATTAACGGAGGACTGCCCCCATCCTATCCCAGCCACAACACACAAACACCGCTTCTCTATATGCAGAAGCCCTGCGCCATCCTGCAGCGGAGCCAATCCACCCTCCTGCCTCAGAGGATGGATGACACTAAGAACGACCGGTAACAAAACAGTCGTTTTTGTTTTAGACTTATACAGCCAAGGCTTTTGAGTTTCAGGGTTCTGAAATTTAAGTTTCAAATCAGGGCATAAATATTACGGCTAAAAGCAACATATTTGAAGGAACAAGATGAAACCAGTTCCTCCGTCCCACACCACTCCCCTTGTAATATACTCCATCCCTCTTAATCCCTAATGTCTCATTAATAAGTTACATCCTTATAATTTTATATCTATCATGTTTCTGTCATTCAAACACTTACGGATCACTTCATCTAATCATAGATTCTCAGAATTGAACCTGATTTATCCACTTCAGGTTCAGTTCAGACAAGACAAAAATCTCATTTCATCATTGGTGACCTTTAACCTGACAGAGCATCAGCTGGGCCCTGCAGAGGTGGGTAGGTACCTCTGGACTCTGAAATACTTGCCTATATCAATGATACTGCAGTAGGTGCAGTATGCTGTAGGGTGGCTCATTCACAGAATCAGAAGAGACTTTACATCACGACACTAGGATGTCTGGCACCATACCTAAGGCTAGGAATAGGAACTAAAATGTCAAATCATGTCTTAAACATCTTGGAAAGATGATGAAAAAGATGAAAAAGATGGCACTTTTGACAACATCTATCTGCATGTCCAGATCAGCAATGAGTCTGCAATTGACTTCTACAGAAAGTTTGGCTTTGAGATTATTGAGACGAAGAAGAACTACTATAAGAGGATAGAGCCCGCTGATGCTCATGTGCTGCAGAAAAACCTCAAAGTCCCTTCCGGCCAGAACGCAGATGTGCAAAAGATAGATAACTGAACAAATTACAGATGAACTTTCTTGCACTTGCTTGTCGCCAAATAAAAGAGAGGCCCACTGATTCCCCCCACCACCCCTTACTTTTGAAAAAAAAATTAGATCTTTTGGGGCAGATCTAATTGTCAGCATGTCTGTCCTTAGTCTGAGCAGAAAAACTGCTCCTGCATTCTTTACCCCATTTGTGTTTTCAACCTATTCTACATCTAGGAAACATTTATAGTTTATACAAGTTTATAATATTTTGTATATGTAATATTTGTATGGCATTTTACTGCTTATCATGGTACTTCAAGGGCTGAGACACATTATTTTGCACAGAAATGGACTTGTTTCTTGAGACCTCTAAATTAAAATAAGGCCACAATTAATTTTAGGTAGTCATTTGCTATATTGATTTATTTGCAGCAAACTGTATAATAATGTATATAATGGTTAATCTACAGGAGGTACCTGCCAGCTGTTTTGCCCCAGCACCCAACACTCCTCTGGCACATGCGGTCCATAAAAATTTATAGAATATACAACCTTTGTTATTTTCCAGCATCACTTTCAGGGTCAGTATGATTATTTTCAAAGAAAAAAAACCGATGTAGAAAGTAATTTACTCAGATCTTTCTAGTGAGTCGGCTATAGCCTGAGGATTGAGAGGCAAAGCTCATAGTCTGCTAAGCCTCCCTGCCCCACATGTGTTATGAGTAATAAAACAGGTATAATTAAATGACTGCATAATATTCTGCAAATATTACCCTGTCATTTTAATAATCTATAAGATTATAAACCTTTGAGGGTAGGAAGCTTGTTGTATTTATCTTTATGTCCCTAGCACCTAGTACAGTGCTTTCAAATAGTAGGCACTAGTTAACTCTTCCTCAAAGTGAACTGAATGTTGACTGTAAGGTGTAATTTTAGATCTCAAAGGAGCTTTGGAGATTATCAAATCCAACTTCCTCATTTTAGGAATATGAAACTTGAGGTCCAAAAGAGCTAAACATGTAGTCGAAGTCACTCAGCTAGTTTATAGCAAAGCATTAATTAAACTCAAGTATCCCAACTCCTAGACCAGGTCTTTCCCCTGCACTGCACTGTCCAATTAGCAAGGCTTCAAATTCCAAAGGTGGGTAGACAACTCTCCCTTTCCATTTGAAAGTTATTATATCAATCTACTTCAAATTCTGTACTTCAGAGCTGGAATATTGCCTTCTTTTTTATGAAGTTCAGTACGGAATTTTTTTAATATATAATACATTTCTATTTTTTCTCATTGGTAGCATTCCCAAATCACTCAATCCCTGTGGGGATGTCTACTGAGATAATAATGTTATGCTTCTGTGCATTTATATTCATATCCTTGGAGAAAAAAGTTAATAATTGTCTTGGGACTGTGGTGGGTAGAGATATTTGGGAATGCAGTCTCTATGCCATTTTGCTTCACCCAGTTGCTGCTTTAAGGTAATATTAAAGCAAGTTACTCTGTGTCAACTGATACCTAATTTAATTGGAATCTTTCCATATTATTTGTTGCCCAACATTAATTTTAATCATATATGTTTAAATACCTTAAGCCTAGATTGAAATTTGATATGGAAGAGTCTAGTGAGAAAGAATAGCAGTGCTCTTTAATAACATTTTAGAACTTTTCCCCAAATTCCACAAATTCCATTATAGCTTGCTTTTCCTGCATGTATTAGGGTTGGGGTTACAGAATGGAGAATGGCATAGTCCTTAAGACTGAAATAAAGTTGGGCCTGCTCAGACAAATAGATAAATGTGCCCCGTGGAGATTTGAAGAGAATGAGAAAACAAACTGCAGGTAGGAATTAATTCAGCCTCAGATTACAGTGAGAGAGTGTGTAGAACTCCACTAGTTACAAAAAGTCCAGCTAAGTGGGTTTCCAGGATATGAGGGGTGGGGGGAGGAGTAAATATATCCATAGAGATCAGGATGGTTTATTTCTCCAAACTCATAACCAACTGACAATTTGCTGACCCAAAGGATGATGGCTTTTTTTAGTGTTTCCGGTGTGATAAGCTCTACTCTTACAGTGCTTTGCTTGTTAATTATTCCACCTAACTTCACAACACCCCCAATGGAGTACTGATATTATCCTCAAATTACAGATAAGTTAACTGAGGCTTAGAGAACTTCAATAACTTGCCACTCAGCTAGTAAGTAATAGTGCCGCTAAGTAGCCAAACTCCCTGTGTTATAGTGTTCTCTTGCTGGGCTTCAGTTCTCACTCTTCGTAATCAGGTTAATATATGCCCTACATATGTGAGAGATTTATTTATAAGGATATAATAATATGGATATGAATGTGCTTTTAAAAGATAGTGTGTGAAACCTGACCTTTTTCTGGAGTTGAATATCTAGCCACTCAAGCTGCCTTTGTAGATATATATTATGAAAAATATGAGTCAGAAAGATTATTTCCAGGTTACTACACCTTTCTTATCTATTTTATCCTTTTGATCTTATTTCAGAAGCAGCTGTCTACTTCATGGTATATTATTATTGAGGTTATTTATCCAGAGTATCTAATGAGGTCCTACTAAATGTAATAAATATATATCAGTGAGAGGGGTCAGCCTCTTCAGCCTACTGGAATTAACCTTTTAACCATTAAGGCCTGTGTTATTGGGAACCAGTTTCAGCTCTTAATTTAATTACGTATGTCACTATAACATATGTTGCTTTTCACATATATACGTAGAACAGTTTTGCAAATAGCTACTTGCCAGATGCTACTAGGGTAATAAAAATGTTGGTTTCATTTCTCAACACCTGCATATAGTCAGGTCCCAATTATCAGGTTAAAGGAAAAAGCATAGAAGTAGACATTTTCCTCATTGTTACCAAAAAGGACAATCTCTGCTCTTACACTAGAGGTCAGAACACTGACTATTAAACACAAACAAGTAACGGTCACTACTGGTTACTTCGTAAAATTGATATGCTTCTGTCATGTGGGCTTATAATGCACATTCAAGAAACTTCCATTTTTTTCATCTGCCTCCACTGGGGCTATAACGTGTGTCCCAGTATAAAAAAACCTTAATAGATGGAACTTTCTGGAACCACCTCTACACTGGACATTTTTTAGCCTTCGAGCACTTATGCCATTTTTTTCTGAAGCAGAATTTAGGCTTTCTGGAGCCAGATGGCCTGGATTAAAATCGTATTGGATCCTCATCAACAAAATAGTGAAAATAGTAGGACCTACTTCATAGGAATGTTGTGAGGATTAAATGAATGAGTAAATACAAGTAAAGCTCTTAAAAGTACCTGGCACGTAGTAATGCTCAGTAAATGATAGCTGCTGTGGTCGGTGTGACACTCTCCGGGACTCAGCACATTCTGGAATATACTCTTCCCCCTCACAGCCAGCTTGTCATCCCAAATCTGTCTTTTCCTCTGAGCTAGTCCCTGACTCCGCAGTCACTATGTTCTATTAGCTGGGCTTCTTTCCTCCCTTCTAGAGTTTACGGTGAACATTGAATTAGCATACAAGAGCGTCCTTCACTAGGACATGCCACCAGTGTGAAATTAGTCTAGTTTAGAACCGACATGTGAGACTTTATACAGTAAAGAAAAAAAATGAGTACCCAATATCAATGCCCGCCATTCAAACTCTTTAAAAACTTGCTTAATGAAAATTGATTGATACTGGAAGTTCAAATGGATATAAGAAATTCCTGCGACTATAGAAAGATGGTACCCCAAACGAGTAAACAGATCGTAATAAATGACAGGGGATTCTACCTGAATAGAGACACATATTGTGTTCCCATAATGAATAATTTCTCTTCCTTGTACTTTGATGTAATACTACATTCCCCTGAAAGCCACAGTTACTGGTATAAAAGATTTTAAATCTGCTATACTAGAGACAAAGGCAAAATGTCTTTAAGTATTACCCTTGGGCCAGCCTGAATTAAGACTCAAGCCCTACCTACACTTAAACCCTTGAACCGGCATTAAACTTGTCTGGGCCTCAGTTCCTTCATCTATAAAAAAATGGGAATAATACCTTCAAGGGATAAATAAGATAAAATATATAAATGCATTTATAAAAGTAGGAGGGGAGCAGGAATGACTGCTTGAGCACCAATTATGTGATGGCATCACATATTTCTGTGTGAACCTAATGCAATCTTGTGAGATGCAATAGGCTAATTTTTATGCTTGGGACTATTTCGGGTAAAAATGAGTCTGTATGTTTAAATATCTAGAAGATCCTAGTTTCTTCCTTTATGAAGCAGCCATCTTAGGGATCTCTCAGAAAGAGAATTTGAAAAATTGAAAGAATTTTTCAATTACACTGAGATTTGACATCAGTGTTTCAATTTCAATTTCATTTAGCAATGATTTTTTTTTTTTTTTTTTTTTGCCTATCCTAGATGTAGAGAAAATTTCATTTATTTTTGAAACTATTTCTAACCTTCAAGATTTCTTGACACATGACTATTAGGGTAGCATTAATAAGCCTTTTTTTTTTTTTAACTAATCTTTTCTCCAGCACAACTATAAGATGCCTAAACCGACACCTTTCTTTTTTATCCAGGGCCTTTTATTTTATGGAAATCACACCTGTCTAGGGATTTAACAGAATATTTGAATTAAAGTGTATTCATTCATCACCACATGTTCTTCTCTGAATTGGGTGTTTCCACCTCAACCGCATTGAGCTAATCAAGTCCTAGTGATGTCGCATTAAATTCAATCTCAGAAGGTATAATTTTCCAATAGAATCTAAACAATCCATGACCTTTAGAGTGACTTTCATAAGTACAGCATTGCTTCAGTTACCCCAGCTAGCAAGGCATAGACAGAAGGAAAAACCATTTTACTCCAGCATCGGCTCCTGTGTGTTGTTGAAACGAGGCTCTTCATTCCTCCTCGCCTTTTCTAGCCTGCTTCCATGAATACAGTATCTTTAACATCCGTCTCAGGGCAGTACAGGAGGCCCCATCCATCTCCGGACGTCGTGGCTGCCAAGCATCTCATTATGGCAAAGGGAAGCAGTCTGGGAGAGTGGGTGGAGCGACAGACAGCAATAGGAAATGGGGGAGGGAAGAGGAGCACGCGCGCTGTGGAAATATATGCCCACTTCCTTGGTGATGACAGCATGCTGTGGAAGTATGAACTTCCTGTTTTAGAAGGGAAGATGATGTAGGATGTTGAAAACATCCTACTAAGCCGATTCCAGGCCCCTACAACCTCGTTACATCTGCCTCAGCTACCCCATACCTCCCAGCAGTCGCACCTGAACCCCAGTTGAAGCTACCACAGGAGCCACGTTGGTGGGAGGAAAGCAGTGAATCCAAGCATTTAAGGAAAACATCTATGGTTCCAAAACAGAAACAGAAAAGAATCTGGAGACATTACACAATTGAAAACTGTTTTCTTCCAACTAAGCTGAATGCTTACGTTTTACTTTGTTCCGCTGCCTCAGCCAAAATAGGTCAAAGCAAATGCCCTTAACATTTGGGGACTCACAGACTCCCTTTAAGATTCATTGAAAATGATGACTGTCTGTCAAAGGCCAGAAACCTACCAACGCCCACCCTATCACCCCCTAAATTAAGAATTCCTAGATTAGAAATTCGTTTTAGTTTACGAGTTTGAACTTTTTAAAATCAAGGCACCTTAGGGACTAGTCCGTGGCTATCAGTAATTTTTTTAGTGAGAGACGAGTTCCGCTCTGTTAGCTTTCCTCGAGGCAGGCTGACTTGGGAGCCTGCGCTCAAATAATGGGAGGTTTGTGAGGGGAGTGGAGGGGGAGGTGAGCAGTTTCAGGTGGGGATGGGGGAGGCTTGGCTCTGGAGGGCAGCACTTTCAAGGCAGTGTGGAGGTATCAGACATAGAGCAAAAGAGGAGCGGTATTCTCTGGAGAGGAGATGCCAAAAATAAACTTCCTTTCTTTCCAGATTTTGCTCACCTCCAGTTCCAAACTGGTTGCAGTCAAAACTGCTCTTTCTGGGGCTTCCCTGGTGGCGCAGTGGTTGAGAATCCGCCTGCCAATGCAGGAGACATGGGTTCGAGCCCTGGTCTGGGAACATCCCACATGCCACGTTGCAACTAAGCCCGGGCAGGGCACCACAACTACTGAGCCTGCGCTCTAGAGCCCGCGAGCCACAACTACCAAGCCCACGTGCCACAACTACTGAAGCCCTCGCGCCTAGAGCCCGTGCTCCCAACAAGAGAAGCCACCGCAATGAGAAGACTGTGCACCACAATGAAGAGTAGCCCCTGCTCGCCGCAACCAGAGAAAAGCCCACGTGCAGCAACAAAGACCCAGCGCAGCCAAAAATTAAATAAATAATTAAAACAAAAAACCCCTGCTCTTTCTGCAGCCAGCCACACCCAGACCCTGGGCCCTACCCTGCCCACAATCGCCCAGTGCCTTGTCTCTCCTTTGTTTCTTCCCCTCCTCCCGGACCCCAGGCCCTCATCAGCTCCTGCTGAGCTCTAGGCCTCCCAGCCACCCTGCCCCCCGCCCCGCACAGTCTGGTGGGTTTACCCTGAAAGTCCAGCCTCGAGCCCTTACAACGGCTTCCGTTTTATTCTCCATCCCTCCATCCTCACAACCACTTTTTCTGGCTTCCAAGCTCCATCACCACAACCTTAGCCTGTTTTAAACCTCCGTTCAAAGTTTATAACTTCAGCTTTGGGAAACATTTCAAACCCACAGACAATTTTGGGGGACTATAAATATTGGCAAACACTCAAGTACCACTCACGTGGCACCAGGTACTGTTCTAGCACCTGTATGAACTCATTTAACCCTCCCAACAATGCCACAAGGTAGAAACTTGTGTTAAACTCATTTTACAGATGAGGGGACAGAGGCACAGGTAGGTAAAGTAACTTGCCCAACGTCTTACGGCTAGTGAGTGGCAGAACCAGGAGAATTAAACCCGCGCAGACTGGCTGCGGATCTGTATTTTCAGTCACTGCTATATTGCATCTTTGTAGGGCATTTTACAGAGGGCTGCCTACCCACCCATTCGCCTCCCCCAACACACACTCCAGGGCCTCTGATGTGGAAGCTGGACCGATTTTTCTAGTATCAGTAGGCAGTCACACCTTGCCTAGTTCTAGGGGTCCAGGCAATGTCCTGTGTTCTCTCTGTCCATCATTAGTGGTAACATGAAACACAGTTTCCCCAGTTCCAGGGTATGGAATTTTATTCTCTTACTTGTGAAACAGATCCAAGGGCGTGGCAACAGGACTATGTGCTGGGGTGTGTGAGAGCAGGGCCCAAAGTAGCAGAGTGTTGTTATAGGACTGCCACTGAACCCAGCTCCAAACTCTGCCACTTGTCCCCCTCTTGCCATATCCCCTTGGAAGCCTTCTCTCCCTCTTGCAGCCCCGCTCCCAGGTTCCCAGAGCTTCCATTGTGGTGCCTGGTGGATGGCCCTCTTGGACAGACTGCTCCCACTTTCAGGACAAGGCCCATCCTTAGGGAGTGAAGGCAAACCTCACTGTTCCCCAGTAGGAACAAGATTGACAAAGATTGAAGTGAGCTTAGACAGCATCCTTAAGGAAAACCAGAGGGGTTGCTTGAAAAACTAGAAGGGGAACAGACAGGCCGAGACCTCTCAATAACCGAGAGGTTATTGTACTTAATGATCACGGGAAGGGTTTAGGGCTAGTTGTGTATGTAAGAGCCTCATGCATTTTAAGCTTCATGAAAGGGAGACACTTCTTTCCTTCCTGCCCCCCTGAGTCTCCTCCCCCACTATTGGAGCAAAGCTATCTTCCACCCCCAACCAGCACACATACAAAGTACAGTTATCCTTTGAACTACTGGGGGTGGGGTCGGGTCGGGGCACCAAAAATTTGCATATAACTTTTGACTCCCCCAAAACTTAATTGCTAATAGCCTACTGTTGACTGGAAGCCTTACTGATAAACAGTTGGCTAACATATATTGCACATTATATGTAATATATACTGTATTCTTACAATAAAGTAAGCTAGAGAAAAGAAAATGTTATTTAGAAAATCATAAGGACGAGAAAATACATTTACAGTACTGTATTTATCTATACTGTAAGTTTACACCATCTGTTTACGAGTCGTCTGTCAGCACCTACATCAATATTGTCATATAATACAAAACACTGTAGATGTTATGTGTATTACTAACACGAGGCATCAAAAATGAAGAGATAATGTGAAAAAGAAGTTTGTATATATTCACAGGTATAACGATTCATGCACTGATAATGAAGAAGCAGCGTTATGATTGCTTTATGGTAGCCTAGTGTAATTGATACGATGGCTTCCCAGTAGCCTAGCCTATACACTAATGAATGAATCATTATAAAATTTTTATGGCATTTAGTGTCATATTCATAGCACAGTGCTGGAAACATTGTTATATGTTTTTTAAAAACCACTTACCTGTGATGATAGGCTGATACGTAGTGTCTCCAATTATGAGAGAGAGAAGCACACTGTATAGTAATGTAATTCTTTGAGAGCAGAGTTATAAAACAGTAAGAAAACTAACACATTATGAATTTTATACTAACTATCACTCACCTCGTGCCTATGTAAGGATAGGCTGTCACTTCAATACAAGTCTTGCATACAATATTCTACATGTATATTTTTGTATATCTATTGAAAACACATAAAAATGGACCCGTGTAGTTCAAACCGTGTTGTTCAAGGGTCAACTGTATACATCGACCCCACGGTGATCAGCCTAATTCATACACGTGAGAAATGCTTGTACTCAGGACCTATTTTGATGATCAAAACTTACCTGTCCAATGTCTCATTCCCTCAGATCCTTGTGGATGACTGGCTTGCTGTTCTTGGATAAGCTAATTCAGGAGAAAATATAGCTGAGTTAACATGGTACCCCTTACAAAGATATTTACTCTTAAAAAAAAAAAAGACTTTAGCAAACAAATGGCTCAACACCAATCCCTAACAGACTTCTCCCAGCCAGCCTCTCACCCTGAAAAGCCTCCCCTCCTCCCTCTCTCTCCATATACAACTCCCCTGCCCTTCCCACTCAGCGTAAAGCTCACCTCCATTAAGCCTGCCTTGACTGAGGCTGCCCACAGTCATGTTTTTTTCCACTTAACACGTGCAGCACTAGAACAGAATTTGGCAGGAGGAAACAGAACCAAAACCAGAAGCAGAACAAAACGAACAGAACATTGGGCTGGATGATCTCAGAGATGAGCTCAGCTCATTCCCTCATTTCACAGGTGAGGAAACAAAGACAGAAGTGACCAGCCCATGGCAAGTCAATGGCAGTATGGGGGCCATCAGAGTTGTTTCTGCCCAGCCTTCTCCTCTTTCGCCAGCAAGAGTCTCCTCTACTTTTGGGGTACTGCTCACCCTACCATTCACCAAAAAGAGCTTTGATAGGAATTGCCAGTCAGGGTGCCTCCCACTCCCAGTGGACATGTGATCTCAAATGGGCCAGTGAGCATCCTTCCCTGGAATTTTAAAAATCAGAATTAAGAAGAAGCAGCCTTCTCTGTCTGTGGGCTTATAAGCTGCCCTCAAGCATGGCTCCCCCCTCATTAAAAAAGCCAGTCTCAGAGGAATAAACACACACTCATTTGTTTGCTCATTCATTTATTCATGAAACAAACAGTATTTATTAAGGGCTTACCACGTGCCAGACACTGCTGGGCCCTAGGAATAACATGTTGGGCAAAAACAGGCCCAACTGCTGTCCTTGTGGGGCTTACAAGTTTGCAGGGGAGACATTCCTTAAATAATCAGGCAAGCAAAGTAAAACTCCTATTTTGACAAGTAGTGAGAAAAGGTAGTCTTCTGAGAATATACAATAGACTACAGGGTTTTTTTGTGAGCACCGCATCTCTTTATTTCTGTGGTTTTCCAACTTCTCTCTTCGACAATGCAAATTCAGTCTCTCGCCTGCCACTGTGTGGTCCCTCACTGAAGATGGGCACAGGCTCTGAGGAGAGGCTCAACAGAAAGATTAGGGTCTCCAAGAGCCAGTCAGGCTAGCTGAGAACTGCAGGGTCCACAGCTGATAAGCCAGTGTGTACACTTGCGCAAAGCAGCACAGCCAAGGGGACAAGTGGGCTGAAATCCCATCTAGAGTCTTCTCACCAAGCCATGAGGCCTGGTGTGAAGCTGTATGTGCCCAGAGGAAGGGGGACCCTATTCTTCACACCCTGGCGCTGTCCATGCAAAAGGGTCACCTTTTTCTAATTTGCCCCAAAGGCTTGAATAGACCAGCCAGGTGTCTGGGTGAGATTCAGTCAGGGAGCTGAGTCAGGGGAGGGGAGGCTTTCCTGAGGAAGTGACTGGACACATGAATAACGAGTAGCAGATAAACTAAGTGGGAGGGAAGAGCTCTCCAGACATAGCCCGTGCAGTGACCTTGTCTTGATGGCTATCTAGTCCCTGGTTCCAATTGCTTCTGAAGCCTGGCAGATCCCTTCCCTTCCAGGGGATTGGTTTCATGACAATACATTCCCTCTTTGTAATTCAAATTAGGTTTCTATCACTTGCAACCAGGAGAGTCCTGGCTCAGAGCAAAGCTGATCCAGCTCTCCTTCCTCCCAAGTCCAGTGGGCCTCCCCACTCTGCCAGGACCCATCCTCCTGTGTGAGAAACCTCTACTCTGTATGGCCGCCTTACCTTCAGAACAGGAGCTTTGTCTTTGATGATCTAGCACTGTCTCCAGCATGTAACAAAAACTCAGTAAACATTTCATCCATCAAGAGTTGATTAACTCTCTGCTGGTGATCGTTGTGTCCACTGGGACTAGACGAAGTGGCGAAGTATTAGAGGGCAGAGTAGATTTCTGTACTTTTCTCATCACCCGCCAAGTTCATCCATGGTTTCTGCTGACCCTGAGCATACACAGTCTCCAGTTTATACTTATGTTAATAGATGGCTCTGATTTGTCTAGAATTTGGCTGTGGGTAGCCAGCGGGATTGATATCATAAGGAAGAATCAGCAGCTTCTATTCTCTCTGCGTGCTACATGCCAGTGGGCCACCTTTAAGATGAAGCACAGTCCAGATCTGAAAGTCTATAGCCGAATGTTAAAGACGGTTTTCACTCTGCGCTTAATATTTGCTAGGGCCCTGTCTAGAGGTGTCGGGAAACTTGAAATCCTCCATGGTTTTATCAGCCAGGAACAGTCTGCTTTCCCACTGGTCTTTGTATTATTCCTAAATTAAGGGCAATCACTCTTTGGTGCATATCCTTCCCTTCCAAATCCAGGATCTGAACAATTTCAGCTTCATGCTACATCTCATGCTGCTGCTGCTGCTATTAGTTTTGTTTTAAAAAAAAAAAAAAAAAGCTGGTATCTGAGGCTTTGTGAGACTCATGTCCCCTTTTAATAAGCCAAATTCTAATGGCTTGAGCTGCACTCTGTTCTTTGGAGGTTGCTGAATGAGCCAACGTTGGGAATAAGAATCACGGAATTATCTTGCTTTTCGTCACTCTGTCTCAAGATCCAAGGGTTGAGGAACGGCAAGGTTGGTGTGGCTGAGGAGACTTCATATATGTCACGTTAGTTGGTGTCCCTCCTGCTTTTGTTTCACACCTCTGAACCAGTTTTTGGTATGCAGGAATCAGGAATACATCATCCTATCCTTGAATCTGGACCTTTGGTCTAGAAAAGCAATTTTCAATCTTTTTTTTTTTTTGCCATGATCCTCCTGAAAAATATGTTCCCATGAGCAACTTGTTCCCACAAACTTATTAAGATTAGGAGCGAGGCAATATATACCAGACATTTATACGTATTCACATGGCCCTAACTAGGTCTTCCACTCAAGAAAGCACATCAGAACACAAGGGAGTGAAACTTATGTTAGTATAAAGATAACTGTTAGTCAATTCAACTAATTTTTTAAAAAGCAATATAGCCTACAGAATGGGAGAGAGATTTTTGAATCACACATCTGATAAGAGCTTGGTATCCAGAATACATTTTTAAAAACTCTTACAACTCAACAACAAAAAGGCAATCAACCAAATTTTAAAATGGGCAAAGAATTTGAGTAGACCTTTTTCCAAATAAGATATACAAATGACCAACAAGCGAATGAAAAGGTGCTCCACATCATTAGTCATTAGGGAAATGCAAATCAAAGCCACTATGATATATCACTTTATATCCACTAGGATGGCTGTAGCAAAAAATAAATAAATACAAACTGTGGGTGATGATGTGGGGAAATTGGAACCCTCATCTTTTTCTGGTGGAGGTGTAAAATGGTTCAGCCATTGCAGGAAATAGTTTGGCAGTTCCTCAAAAGTCTAAACATAGAATTATCACGTGAACCAACAATTCCACTCCTACGTATATACCTAAAATAAGCAGGTATACTTGTACACAAACAGCAGCACTATTCACAGTAGCAGAAATGTGGAAACAACAACCCAGATGTCCATGGACAGATGAATGAATAAACAAATCGGGGTATACGCATACAGTGGAATATTCTTAGCCATTAGAAGGAATGAAGTACTGATACCTGCTACCACATGGAGGAATTTTGGAAACATTATGCTAAGTGAAAGAAGCCAGACACAAAAAGGCCACATATTGCATGATTCCATTTATGCAAAACATCCAGAATATGTAAATCTATAGAGACAGAGTAGATCTGCATTTGCCAGGAGCTGGGGAGGGGTGGGGCGGGGGCGGGCGGAGGGATTGGGGAATGACTGCTTAATGGGTACATGGTTTTACTGTTGGGTGATGAAAATGTTTCAGAACTAGAGAGAGGTGGTGGTTGCACAACACTGTGAATGAACTGAATGCCACTGAATCGTTCACTCTAAAATGTTTAATTTAATGTTAATTTCACCTCAAAGAAAAGCATAATAAAAGCATTCTAATTTAGGCATTTTATTATTAATAAGAAATAACCTAGTAACAGAGCTCTGTCAAGACACTGTAATCTGACACGCTCTACCATGACAATATCGCTTCTATTTCTCTTTTCTTTACTTCTCAACTAAGTGCTCACCACTGTGTATCACATAAAAATCCATAGATTTTGGTGGGAGGGAGGGAGATGCAAGAGGGAAGAGATATGGGGATACACATGTATGTATAGCTGATTCACTTTGTTATAAAGAAGAAACTAACACACCTTTGTAAAGCAATTATACTCCAATAAAGATGTTAAAAAAGAAAAAATAAAATAGAAAAAATAAAAAGGAGTTGAAAGAGGTTAGCTCTGGGTAACAAAAATGTGTAGTAAATAAATCAAAGGATTATTATTCATTAAAAAATGCATAGAGTTTTAGGTAGGTATGTACTTATACAGTTCATTGTGCTTCCTTTTCTATCAGCTGGCTTATTTTGAAGGGGACATAACTCTTGATTTCTTTAGTTCAATTATCAATCCTATTTAACCAAGTCCCAAAGATACCTATAAGGTCTTATTTCCTTCCACATGTTAACATCTCAAGCCCACTTTATTTATCACCATGCCACTATGCTAGTGTTTCTCAAAAGTGAAATCTGTGGACCACTTGCATCAGAATCACCTAGCCCCAAATCCAGACCTACTTAATCACACTATCTGGGGGGTGACCCCAGGAATCTGCGTTTTTATTAAGCACCACTGCCAGATGCTTTTGTGTGTAGATACTTGGACCATTAGTTTTGTTCTTGATTTACCTTTAATAATTAATTTACTAATTCATTCAACCAAACATTTATTGAGTGCCCACGAGGGCACTATGCGAGATACTACAGTGAGAAAAGAAATGGAAACCACAGTTTGCAAAAAAACAAAAAACCACCTGTATTGTGGTTTGCAAAATAGATTAACTATGCCAGAATATAGTGTGTAACATCAACTATCTAAATTCAAATTATTTTAACACCTGCTCATTCAGACCCATATATCCCAATATAAGACCACAGTAACAATAACTCCACATGGATTTATGTGTTCCAAAGACCACGGACAGTTCTAGCAACTTGCCAGATTTACAAATTTTGTCAATCCCTGACCTAAACTGCCCTATGACTAATTCCAGCCCTCCAAACTCTATAAGTACCCTTCCCTAACTTCCCCCTTTGGAGACCCTACCGAGACTCCAGAAAAGGTTATGTTTTCCTTGCTCTGCAATTGCAGTAGACTCAGCTTGTATAAGCAGTAAGTTTCCCTGGTGCACTTTCTGTGGGACTTCAACAGCAGGTACAGATATAAAAGTTATTTTGCTCTATGAATGATTGTTTATCTACCTTACTGTTATTTTGCATTCTGCTGTATGCGATGCTATTCCTAGAATCTAAGTGTATAATGTTTCTGACATTTTCCTCTTTTTCTTTTTTTAAAATTTATTGAGGTTTGTTTTGTGGCCTAGCATGTGATCTATCCTGGAGAATATTCCATGTGCATTTGTAAAGAATGTGTATTCTACTCTTTGGGGATGGAAAGTTCTGTAGGTATTAAGTCCATCTGATCTAATGTGTCATTTAAGGCCAGTGTTTCTTTATTGATTTTCTGTCTGGATGATCTATCCATTGATGTAAGTGGGGTATTAAAGTCCCCTACTATTATTGTATTACTGTCAGTTTCTCCCTTCATGCCTGTTAATATTTGCTTTATATATTTAGGTGCTTCTGTGTTAGGTGTGTATATGTTTATGAGTGTTACACCCTCTTCTTGGATTGACCCCTTTATCGTTATTGCAGTGCCCTTCTTTGTCTTTTGTTATAGACTTTGTTTTTCTGTTGTTTTTTTTTTTTAATTTATTTATTTTTGGCTGTGTTGGGTCTTCGTTTCTGTGCGAGGGCTTTCTCTAGTTGAGGCGAGCAGGGGCCACTCTTCATCGCGGTGCGCAGGCCCCTCACTGTAGCGGCCTCTCTTGTTGCGGAGCACAGGCTCCAGACGCGCAGGCTCAGCAATTGTGGCTCACGGGCCTAGTTGCTCTGCGGCATGTGGGATCTTCCCAGACCAGGGCTTGAACCCGCGTCCCCTGCATTGGCAGGCAGACTCCCAACCACTGCGCCACCAGGGAAGCCCTAGACTTTGTTTTAAAATCAATTTCGTCTGATGTGAGTATTGCTACCTCAGCTTTCTTTTAGTTTCTGTTTGCATGGAATATCTTTCCATCCCTTCACTTTCAATCTCTCTGTGTCTTTCACTCTGAAGTGAGTCTCTTGTAGGCCATGTATAGATGAGTCTTGTTTTTTTAACCCACTCAGCCACTCTGTCTTTTGATTGGGGCACTCAGTACATTTACATTTAAAGTGATTATTGATAGGTACATACTTAATGCCATTTTGTTACTTGTCTTCTGTTTGTTTTTGTGGTTTTCTGTTCTTTTCTTCTTTTGGTCTCTTCCCTTGTAGCTTGATGATTTTCTTTAGTGTTATGGTTAGGTTCCTCTTTTGCTTTTTGTGTATCTATTGTAGGTTTTTGGTTTATTGTTACCATGAGATAGATAGATGGATAGACAGATAGATAGGTAGATAGGTAGCTAGATAGGTAGGTAGATAGGTAAATTTGTTTTAAGATGATAGTTGTTTAAGACATTCTAAAAGCTCTATATTTTTCACCTCCCCCCCCCCACCCCATTTTACATTTTTGATGTCATATTTTACGTCTTTTTGTGTCTCTCTTAACTATTTATCGTAGCTAGTTAATTTTACAACTTTTAACCTTTATAGTAGCTTTTTAAGTTGTTGATCCACTGCCTTTACTATAAATTTGCCTTTACCAGTGAGTTTATTTTTCCTTCATATATTTTCTTATTTCTTGTTATGGCCTTTCCTTTTTCACTTAAAGATGGCCCTTTAACATTTCTTATAAGGTCAGTTTAGTGGTGATGGACTCTTTTCTTGTTTGCTGGCCTGGGAAACTCTTTATCTCTCCTTCATTTCTGAATGATAACCTTGTTGGGTAGAGTATCCTTGGTTGTAGATTTTTTCCTTTCAGCACTTTAAATATATCATGCTACTCCCTTCTGGCCTACAAAAGTTTCTGCTGAAAAAATCTTATGGGAGTTCCCTTGTATGTGACTCTTTGCTTTTCTCTTGCTGCCTTAAAATTTTCTCTTTAACTTTTGCCATTTTAATTATGATATGTCCTGATGTGGACCTCTTTGGCCTCAATTTGTTTGGGACTCTCTGTGCTTTCTGGACCTGGACATCTGTTTCTTTCCACAGGTTTGGGAATTGTTTAGTCATTATTTAATCAAATACATTTTCTGCCACCCTCTTTCTTTCTTCTCCTCTGAGACTCCTATAATGTGAATGTTAGTATGCTTGATGTTGTCCTAGAGGTCCCTTAAACTATCCTTGTTTTTTTTAATTCTTTTTTCTCTTCTGATTGGGTGATTTCCACTATTCTGTGTTATGCATTCTTCTGTATCACCTAGTCTGCTGTTGGTTCCCTCTAGTGCATTTTTCATTTCAGTTATTGTATTCTTCAGCTCTGATTGGTTCTTTTTTATATTTTGTAATTCTTTGTTGAAGTTATCACTGTGTTCCTCCATTTGTCTCTGGAGTTTGTTGAGCATTTTTATGACTGTTGCTTTGAACTCTTTATCAGGTAAATTACTCATTTTCCATTTCATTAGGGTTTTTTCCTGTGGTTTTATCTTGTTCTTTCATTTGGAACGTATTCCTCCGTCTTCTCATTTTGTTTGACTTTCTGTGTTTGCCTCTATGACAAAACAGTTACCTCTCCCAGTCTTAAAGGTATGTCCTTGTGTAGGAACGTCCCTATGCAGATTGCATGTGCCAGTGGCTTTGATGGGAGGGCTGGACCTGAAGTGGGCACAGGACAAGGCTTCTCCTGGGGCATGTTGGGGGTCACCACCTTGGTGGGTGGGGCTGTAGCCAGAGCCTGGTGCTGACAGGGACTTCTCCTGGGGCCCAGTGAGGGCTGCCGCCTTGGCAGGGGGCTGGGGGCCTAGAGCAGGAATCTGGTGCAGGCTGGGTGTGTGCTGGGGTGGTCTTGGCAGGCCAGATAGAATGCCAGGCATTTTTCAATCTGCTGCCTCTGGGCTGGGACTCAGAGCAAGTAAGTTTGTGTGAGACCATTTCAGAGTGGAGTCACAGATTCCTACAGCCCCTGGCTCCCCAGTCATAGAGCACCATGGGCTTTCAAAACCTTTAAGGGGGTTGATCATCCTGGTCCCTAGGGCTGGGGTACCCAGTGTGGGGCTTGAACCCCTCATTCCTCAGGAAGGACCCCTGAGTTTGGGATACCCCCTTCTGCTTTTGGGTCACCTGTGGGTTCTGGCTAGATCACTGCCCCTCCTACCGGTTTCAACGTGGTTTTTCCTTTACATCCCTAATTGTAGAAGAGTTGTCCTGCTAGTCTTTAGGTCATTCTCAGAAAGAGAGAGTTTTGGTGTGTCTGTGGGAGGAGGTGAGCCCAGGCTCTTCCTACTCCATCATCTTGATCTGAGCATTTTCCTCTTGAGGCTCATCGACTAAGACACAATCATCGACTGCTTGCTCTATACCTTGGAAACAGTATAGGGGCAGTTACTTCAAGATTCAAGGTGCTGAAGCAACAACTCACAATCCCACAGTCTTAAGCCATTTGAAACCTCCCTGGATCCTGCGGCAACAAGGGCTGTGATTTCTGAAATGGTGCCCGTGTGCCTCTTGATATTGATTTCGTCTCCTTCATCCTGTTCAGGATTTGGAGGATATGTTCAGTCAGAAGATTCCACCTTTTCTCAGCCTTGGACATTTTTCTTTCTATTATTTCTTTGATTATTTCTTCCCCTCTAGTTGGTTCTTTCCTCTGCCACCTTCAACACATACTTTCCTCATTATAGTCCAAGATGGCTGCTTTAACTTTCACCTCCCATTCCAGCCACAGAAAGGAGAAGAGGCATGCCCTCCCTTTAAGGACACTGCCTGGAAGTCTCACTAATTCCTCTTATATCCTATTGTCAGAAACTTAGGCCCATGATTATTCGTAGCTACAAGAGAGGTTGGGAAATGTAGCCATTTTTTCCTCAGTGTCCATGTGCCCAGCTAAAATTTGGAGGTTCTTACAGAGCACAGAGGAAAAGAAATATCAGGAGACTACTAGCAGACCCTGCCACAAGGGCGTGTCTCAATTGTGATCTGTATCACCAGGAAATCTGTTACTGATAAAGTACTCAAGATTACTAATGACTTATTTCTAAAACAGCAGTAGATTCAAGGTCATTTCTGTATTAACACTTTTTCTCTCTCCCTCATATTTTGATAAGTTTTCTTGAGAGGTACTGTTAAATTCCACAGTAGGGAACTGAGTAAAACACAGTCTTATCAGTGCCTTGGTCTGCTGTGAATTACTGCTGCTAACAGTTGTGGCATGTTTTAGTCTTTCCCAACCTTTGTGGTTTTGTCAAATGTGAATATATTAATGAGAAAGTGTCATGCATTTATCTTAATGGCAATCGTCTTGGCTTTCATGAAGGGAAAAAGGTTAAGAAATATCACACCAAATGAGCTCTAAAGTGCTAATCAGCTCTAAAACCTCTGCGATTCAGGGCACATAAATTCTCCTGCGCGTGGACCACTTGCAATAGAATCACGTGGGAAGCTTGTTAACAATACAGATTCTTAGGCCCGCCTCATACCGATAGAATAAAAATCTCTGGGGATGAGGCCCAGAAATGTGCCAATTGCACAAGCTCTCCAGGTGATTCTTATGAACACAAAAGGTTCGGCACATTTCCCGGGTCTCGTAGAGAAAACCTTTGGCTAATACTTTTCATCATCTCCCACAAGCTAACTCAGCTGTGTCCGGCTGCCAGGCTGAAGCATGCACAGCTTGAGTCAGAGGCTACTTGCTCTAGAGGATAATCAGTAATGGGTTTTATTAGCTGTTCCTCACAACAGCATGATGTTGAACTGCTACGGTCTGCAGCATCACTGACACTGCTATTCTTTGCAGCTTGGAATGTCAATGGAAAATTACATACAACTCTTGGAAAGGGTAACTATGTTGAATAAACTCATTTGCTGCCCTCTCCATCTGTCTGTATTGGCATGGTGTCACAAAGTGTAATATACAAGGTTATAGTCTGTAGACCGTAAGAGATTTTTTTTTTTAGCTTCCATACATATACTGATGTGTCTGGGGACTAATAGATCTACCAGAGCAGGCAGAAGAACTTACACTGTTGATGCTGTGGCATCCACAGCTATATGGGAAAAGAGGAACCAAGCATCTGTTTTGTGCTCAAGGTTCACTACATGCTTCTAGTATACACAAGCTTACTTAACTCTCCTCAACAGTCCTGTGAGATAAAACATCTCACTTTATTCTCATTTTCCAGAATGATTAAGTAACTTGTTTAAATTCACCTAGAAAGTACAATAAGAGGCTAAATGATACCTCCCCCCGATCCCAGGGTTAATTAGCAAAATAGAAAAAAAGGGAAGAGTATGTCCTTGAGTCAGCAGGTTTCCATCACTGCATCATCTTCCTGCATTTTTGTTTGAGCATCCCATCAGTAAAAACGTCTGAGTGCATCTCCCATGTGTATTTATTTATAAACATATACACTAAAAACCAGTTTGCTCTTCAAAGTCTCGTGGTTATCAGAATCACCTAGAGCGCTTGTTCAAGCACAGCCCATGGGGTCCCAACCCCAGAGCAGCAGAGATTCAGTAGGTTTCAGATGGGACCCAAGGATTTGTATTTCTGACAGGCTTCCAGGTGATAGTGATGTTGCCTGTGATGGCCCTCACTTTCAATAGCATTGCTATAAACATAACCCCCAGATCAAGATTTAAAACACTAAAATACTATGGAATAAAATAGTAATTCTAATTAATATTTTTCCTGCACCCCAGGAGCGAAAGATCCCATTTTGGAAACCACTGCACTAAACTGAGCCACAGTGGCTTTCCTTGCCAGAGAGGCAAGCTTGGTGGCACTTCATAAATCACAGAAATTTCCCAAGCCTCAGACATTGTGGATAAAGGATATAATAAAGGCACACATCAGATGGGCACAGCTCATGGTCCCACTAATATTCCCAGGTAGTGCTCAAGCACTCTGCCTTTCATTTTCAGCTAACTCTACTCCTATCATCTTTCCTCTGCTTTAATTTTTTTCCCTTTGTGATAACAGCCACCAGTGCTTTTAGGTAATGCAATCTAGCTCTCCTGTTGTTCCTTTTATGGAAATTCTAGCCACTGCAAGTACATGTGGTACTTGATATCCACAAAGCAAAAATGTTCCGAGTGAACGATGCTTTGATTGAACTTTAATTTTGCTGTTACTTTGAAGTCCTGGGCTACGGGTATGCAATATGCTGTTTGGCATGGTTACATTCAGGAGTACTTGGAAGGGAATTTTTCCCTGCTTAGATCTGATGTAGATTTCCAAAGTGCTTTTGTAGATTTCTTTAGTGCTTTTGCTGTCTGGTAAAAAATAGGGCAGGTTTCTTTTCAGTAAATAAAACAAATTCCAGCACTTTGGAAGAGGAGAGACGAGGTATTTGCGAAGACTTGGTGCACAAATTTAAATCTAAAGGATAGGGCTTCCCTGGTGGCACAGTGGTTAAGAGTCTGCCTGCCAATGCAGGGGACACGAGTTCGAGCCCTAGTCCGGGAAGATCCCACATGCCGCGGAGCAACTAAGCCCGTGCGCCACAACTACTGAGCCTGAGCTCTAGACCCTGCGAGCCCCAACTACGGAAGCCTGTGTGCCACAACTATTGAAGCCCGCGCGCCTAGAGCCTGTGCTCTGCAACAAGAGAAGCCACCGCAGTGAGAAGCCAGCGCACTGCAACAAAGAGTAGCCCCCGTTCTCAGCAACTAGAGAAAACCTGGGTGCAAGCAAAGACACAATGCAGCCAAAAAAAAAAAAAAAAAATTAAATAAAATGAATAAATAAATTTAAAAAAAAAATCTAAAGGATACTATAGCGGTAGGCTATAGTAGCCATAGCAATAGGCTGTTATTATAATTATAATTACAAATAAAATATTACATAATTAATAATATAAAATAATATTGGATAATATAACAATAGGCTCTGCTATAATAAGAAAAAAAGGAGAGGGTTAGTATAGCCATTGCTTCACTGAGAGAGGAAAAGAAGCATCTTTTGACATTTTAAGATAAAGAAAAGTGAAAGCATAGCTTATTAGTAAAGACAAAGTGCCTTCTACCAGAGAGAACCCCAGGATTTCCTGTGACCAAATCTGAGCAATAGAGCAAATGTCATGTACTGGGAGGTGCTTTTCAAAAAAGCCATTTATACTGTACAGGAAAACTGCTGTGAAGCATGCTCTGGCTTTTGTTAAGCAATGTTTCGATTTAAAGCCAGATTCCAGAGGACTGATTCTTAATGGTCAATGAAATAGCTCATACTTATTTCCTTGTCCCCCAGCTATTTGTTTCCTGACTAATTTCCCACCCACATTAATCTTAAATAAATGGTGCTTCTTGCATGGGTGAAGCCCCTTGCTTGCTGAGAACTGAAGGTAATGGAACCAGCAGCCAATGCTAAGGGCAGCATCTGGAGCCACTAAATAGAATTATCCCGACCCCCATTTCTTACAGAAAAACTTCCACCTTTTCCCTCTTGCCCTTACCTCATTCCTGCCTCAGGAAGAAAACAGGTCAAATGGGAAAAAAGAGCCACTGGGCACATGTACCATCAGAAACACAGACACTTAAGGGCTTGTCTGAGCCCTCAAATGCCCTGAATTCCCCCAATAAATTTTAAAAGCTAAGAAGCCAGATGAAGAAGGAGGGGGGGAGGGGGAGGGGGAAGGGGGGGAAGAGGAGGAGGAGAAGAAGCACTGTTGCATATTATGTTCTTTAGAAAATATTTATTTGAGCCCAGCAAGGTCTCCAGCAGTATAGGTATACTGGCCTTGGAATCAGCAGTCCTGGGCAGGGTCTCACCTTCCCCACCTACTAGATATGCCCTTCTGGGCAAGTCAACTCAATCAGCCTGAGTATTAGTTTCCTCATCTAGAAAATGCAAAGAACACCTCCTGAAATCTAGCTGTGGCAGATTAAAGACGGTCACATACGTTTCGATACCTGTCCTATTGAGAGGTGGGGACCTGGTCACGTCCTTGAATTGAGCAACTACTTTGATGGATAGGATATGGCAGAAGTGACTGTTCCATCTGAGCCTACGTCTTAGTCTTCTGGAAGCTTCCATATTCTACCTCCTGGAATACTCACTTGGGAGCCCTGAGCCACCATATATAAAGTCTAACTACCCAACAGCATAGAGAAGACAGCTAAGGGACTCAGTTGAGTCCTCTCCAGCCTTCCTCATCAAGACACAGTCACATGGGTAAAGCCAGCTAGGACCCTCTGGTCCAGCCCCGCCACCATCCACATGCCAGTAAGTGACCCAGGCAATGCCAAATGGAACAGAAGGATTGCCCCGCCGAGTGCTGCCCAAATTTCTAACCCACTGTAAAAAAATTAATAAACAAACCTCAATTAAATAAAGTCAGGAGACCAGAAGGGAGAGCTGTCACACCCCATGATGATAGCAGAGCCCCAAAGAAAGAAGAAAGACTCCTCTTCTTTCCTGGCAAGGACTCAGCCTTGGACTCTTTGTTTACTGTAGCCCTCCCAAGTTCCTTTTCTCTTCTATACAAGTGGTCTCCTTCCCGTGCCTTATTGGGACTTGCACGTGGCTTGTCGTGGCCACAGACACCAAATTGCAATCCTCTGCTAATCCAGAATAAACCCATCTTTGCTGGAGAAATATCTGGCAGTCTATTTGTTTTAGGTCAACACCACAAAATCATGAGACATGTTTACTATACAATAATAGATAATTAGGACATCAGCTAAAAAAGATGACTATGATGATCAAAAAGAAATTGTAAATGCAAAAGGACTTGCAGACTACAAAGCAACATGTTTTGTCAATATTAAAGAACAGATAGTCTCTGAACACAGGTGTTTACAATGATTAATTTTTGTGACATTTGCCATTACTGTTTAGGGATGCAAAGTCACGTGCCATCGGGAATCTGTGGTAGAAATGAACAGAAATACATTCAACTTCTAGTTCTTTACTGTGATGGGCTCCAGGGCTTTGTGAGTAAGGGATATTAATGTTATCTCCAGCTGGGAAAGAATATGCCATCAGGCTTTAAGTTATTCATTTCATTAAGGAATTTGGGGAAATTATTTCTTTTCCTATGACTCTATTCACCTGAGAGTATCTTGAAGCAGTAATCTCAGTTAACCAGAATATTCAAAGAACATGGTACTCTAATTACCTGAAAATTTCATCAGTGCTTCTTGTTGCTCTTTCTAAAATGCTATAATAACTTTGTTTAAGTATGTTGTTTGGGAAATCCAAACTTGAAAAAATTGTGAAAAGTTAATTTATTAAAAAGTTAGTTTATAAATTGAGTGTTTGAAACTTAGAATGCCTTAAATGATAGGATTCCAAGACTCAGAGCCAACAGAATTCCAAATGTGCTACAATACTGCATAATTATACATTTTAAGGTTTAAAAAAATTCCTACAACAATGCCATGCTGTGAACTTTTTTTTTTAAGCCTCAGAAGATACACTCAACCTGATCAAACCCTTTTCAGTCAGATCTAGGGAGCCCCCCAGGATATCAGAGCCCAGTAGGATGGCAGTCTTACAAGGGCAGAGGCTGCGTCCCTGTTCTCTGTGTGTGTCCATGGCTCAGCACAGTTCTTAGTCCTCAATTGCTTGCTGTCATCCCTGAAGCAGCACAACACAGTGACTAAGACGTGCTTCAAGTCAGAAGAGACCTGGCTTTGATTCTGCCCTGCTTCTTGCTAGTGGCAACGGTGGGCAAAGCTCAGCATCTCTGAGCCTCAGTTCTTCAACAATAAACTGAGAATCAAGAGTGCCTACCACATGGAGCTCCTGCAAAAATTCAGTGGAACATTTTATGTAAAGACATGGTATCATGCCTGACGCACAGTTAGGGCTCAAAACGTGGCAGCAATCGTTATTACTGTTACGGAACCCAGACTTATTCCATGTGTGGCTCCCAGAGCATCTACTGCCCAATTCGGCAGTTCTGGGGTGTGCAGGGGGACACAGAGGATGTACAAAGAGAATTTGTGACAATTTATATTTCTTCTTACCCCCAAAATATTGGAGATAAATTAAGCTTTACTTATATTTAACATATGGATTAATAGTAGTACATGTATGTCAGTTATAAGTAAATATATTGACAGTGCATGCTCTTTTTTTTTTTTTTTTTTTTTTTACTGTTAGGGCTGCGTACATCAAAACATTTGGAGAGCATTGACCTAATTCTTCAAATAAGTCACTGGATCTGAAGCGGGGCAGAGGTGGACATTTGCCTCAAAGAAGGAGCCCAGCTGTGAGCAGAGGAAGCTGAATGTCCTTGGTGACAAGAAAGATCTTGAGTCTCTATCCTCCAGCCTCCAGTGAAGACAAGGGCCTGCCTCCTTATGAAGGGAATGGCCTTGGAGGAGTAGAAGAGGGAGGGAGAGGAAGAGAGGAAGGGAAGAACTCTAACAGCCAACCAGCCAGCCAGGCAAAGGATCAGTGACAAAGTTAGCCGGCGAGTGGGCTTGGGGTCCCTTTGGTCCGAGCATCTCACAAAATGGGAAGAAGCAGAGTTTCCACGGAGCTGCTGACAGCAGGGTGAACAAAGTGAAGGGAAGAAATGAGGTCAAAAAGGTGGTTCGGAAAGCAATCTCCTCCACCGGAGATACGGGCCCTATACTGGTGCCCTGGGGAAGGGGGAAAGGAAGGAGAAGCAGAAGTAGAGGGTCAGCGTCTGTCCCTATAGGGTGGTGAGTGAGTCCAGGGCTGGGGCACCATCTGTGATTAGAGACATGCGTAAGACAGACAGACATAACTCAATTTGGAGCATCAGTTTTTATGGTGTAGAAGCATGACTGTATCAGATCCTCATGATATACCCTGGAAATGTTTCCCACCCACCACCCCGCCAAATTTTATGAGGCATACTGTAGGGAATGTAGAATTCTGGACCAGGGAGTCAAGAAAACTGTGTTCTTATTTCAGCTTTTCTGTTATTCAGCTACATCCTTGTGTAGGCACCTAGCTTCTGAATTCATTCTGTCGTCTGCAAAACAAGAGAGCTCATGATCTCTAGGTTCCCTTCCAGCCCTGTGATTATGAATCTCAGGATTCTGAAAGGGGCATATTCTCCGAGGAATTGCCTCTTATGCCTACATATTGAGTGCAGAGAAAAGCTATAGTTTATTAAGGGTGTCTGGTTATTTGCATTATCAATCAATGCTTGACTAGGTGGTTCCCATTCTAGAGTCTTCTTTAATGTCTTTACTCCGAAATTACTTGACTATGTTTCTGCTCCTATTAGCTGCTCACATAATGAAGGCAGCTCACTGCCTTAACTCAGCTTCTTGGTACGGATTAAAGTGATCTAACTAAAAGAGAAAGAGGGAGAGAGACTGTATTATTAGCTCAGAAGAAGCTATGGCTAAAATAATCAGATGTTTCCCAAATACACTGAAATCAAAATAACTACTGACCCAACTGTATAAAATAAGATAAATTCACCACTCCACAATACAGCAGATCAGCACTCTCCTTTCTTCTTGTCTCTTCCATTGTCCCCAGAATCCATCTGATCATTTTTAAAGTGTACTAGTACTCAAAAACAAATGAGAAATGAATGGAAATCAAGAGGACACATCTCTGAATTGCCAGATTCCACTAAGTAGAAAATTGGTTGGAGAGCAAGCAGGGAAGAAAGGAGAGCCTGGTCTCCAGAATGGAGGAGACATTGGCTGTTAAGAATATGTCCACTATAAAGTAGGGGGAGAGATTTTGATGTTTCCATTTCCCCCATGGGACTCTGCCTTCTTCAATCTACAGACCACCCCCACCCCAGGTTGAGACTCACTGGATTATCAGATCTGTTCTCTTGGTCAGTTCATGATGCCATAACAAATTACCATGGACTGAGTGGCTTAAACAACAAACGTTTCTCACAGTTCTGGAGACTGGGAAATACAAGATGAAGGTGCCAGCAGATCCAGTGTCTGGCGAGAGCCCTCTTCCTGATTTGCAGATGGCCTTTTTCTCCTTGTATCCTCACATGGTGGAGGGCAGAGAGAGAGAAAGCTCTTTTGTCTCTTCTTATAAGGGCAGTAATCCTATTCATGAGGGCTCCACCTGCATGACCTAATTACCTCTTAAAGACTCCACCTCCTAAGACCATTACATCAGGGGTTAGGATTTGACCATATGAATTTGGGGGAGACAAAAACATTCAATCCATAATACCTGTCCCACTAAGGGTGTATTCAAGAAACAATTGTATTCTCATCTTAAATTGAAAAGGAATTTGGGGGAAAAAAAGCATATTTGATATCTTGCTTGCTAGCTCAGTTTTTAAAAGAAAAAAAAAATCTAAGTGGAAAACTGCCAGAAATGTTAGAAAATGTTTATAAAGATACGCTTTGAGAGTTTCTGTTATTGCAAAAAAACAAATTAAAAAAAAAAAAGAAACTTATATAGTGTTTTACTCTGCTAGGCAGCAGTGCAAACATAAGGAATCTGCAAACCTTACTTCTCTACAAAGTTAAGCTGGAATTGAAGAGGAATTAGGTCTATAGATTTCCTCAGAAACCTTAAAAGGAGAGCTAAGAACATACTGTATTTTGCTGGGTTGACAGATTATACCAGTTTACCAATCATTTCAAGTGCAGCCACATTATCAAAGTCTCCAAAGCAGTCTCCTTGATTCCCAGGATGGCAACCTTCCCTCCTAGCAATTTACAGCAGGCTGATATCAGCCTCCTAGTCCAAGGTGAGTCTTCTCAGAAGGGCCCAGCAATCAGAGAAACTGTGGTCAGCCACACCCTCACCCCACCCAAAACATCAGGGCCTTCATTTTACCCCAGGATTCGGCAACAGCAAGCATCTGCAAGGCTGGGCTGGTTAGAGGTGCTCTGAATTCATGGACTTGCATTGGAATAATCATCATCAGGTTAAAGGGGATTACATAATACCAGGGCTCTGTGAACTTTCTGTTAAAACTAGTGAAAGGTGTATACTTTGACTTGAACAAAGCACACTACTGTATGACGGTATAAAGGGATTATTAAATATGTGTTTATTTATATGGAGAACAAGGATAGTGTCTTTGCAAATATTAAACAGATGCCTTTGAATTTTCCCTTTACCCCTATTCCTTGGGACCTATTCCCTAGCCCTGTTCCACCTGTGGACCTGAGTGTCTTCCGACCTATCCTCCAATTCTTCAGCTATTTGTCTATTCTGATGTTAAAGCAGTTCACTGAATTCTTAATTTCAATTATAGTATTTTTGAGAGTTCTAGAATTTTTCTTTTTTTTTTCAAATCTGCTGTGTCACTTTGTATAGTTTTACAAAAGTGTAATTTTCCTGCTGGAATGTTCAAGTTTGGCTTTTAGGCCCTTGAACACAGCAAGCATAGTTGTTTTATAGTCTATATCTGATAAATCCCATACCTAAAGCTTCAGTCAGTCTGTTTCCCTTGTTATTTCTGCTGATTGTGGTTTATGGGTGTCTTATCTCCTTGTGTGCTCTGTCATCTTTGATTGTGGACTGGACATTGTATATGAAAGAATTATTTACAAAAATGATTTGAGATCTATTATCTTCCTCATAAGAGCATTGTTAATTGTATTTTATTTTATGTTATTTACTTATTTTGCCAGGTATCTAGGGGCACGAGCCATCCAGAATCACCTTCATTTCAGTTCAGGGCTTGAGATTTTGGGGACAACTAAAATCAGGGCTTCTCAAACTTTAATGTCCACACATACCACCTGTGGATCTTGTTAAAGTGAAAATTTTGATTTAGTAGAATTGGGGCAAGCCTTGAGACTCCACAATTTAAAAAGAAAACCCAGGTGATGTCAGCGTGATGGTTAATTTTAAGTGTTGACTGGCCACAGGGTACCCAGATTACATAATTTCTGGATGTGCCTATGAGGGTTTTCTGGATGAGGTAAGCATTTGAATCCGTGGACTCAGTAAAGTAGATGGCCCTCCCCAGTGTGGGTGGTCATCATACAATCCGTTGAGGGCCTAAATAGAACAAAAGGTGAAGGAAGGAGGAATTCACCGTTTTTTTTTCCTGCCTGATTGCTTGAGCTGGGACATTGACCTTTTCCTGCCCTCAGCACTCCAGGTTCTCAGGCCTTCAGACCCAGTCTGGAATCTACACCATTGGCTTCCCTGGTTCAGGCCTTGGGACTTGGACTGAACTACACCACCAACTTTGCTGGGTCTCCAGCTTACAGACAGCAGATTGCAAGACTTCTCGGCCTCCATAATTGCATGAGTCAATTTCATATAATACATCTCTTCCTATATACATATATCCTATTGGTTCTGTTTCTCTGGAGAAGCCGGACTAATCCAGTGCCGATGGCCCATGGGCCACACTTTAAGGAACAGGACTTAGATGATGTGAAGCAGGCTTGCAGTTCTTTTCAATGCTAGTTTTTTCCAGTTCATCCTAATGTGTGTGTTTTCCACTTGATTTATGCTTCCAGTAATTCTAAAAGTTTACCTGTAGATTCTGATGAGTTTTTCTCACAAAAACAATCATGCAGTCTGAAATAATGACAATTTTATTTTTCTTTTTAAATTCTTATACCCTTTATTTGTCTTTCTAGCCTTATTGCACTGGCTAGGACCTCTGGTATCAAAAACAGTGATCATAGCAGGCATTCATGCCTCATGCCCCATCTCAAGAAGACAGCATTCAATAATTCACTGTTGTTCTGGTCACTGTAAGATTTTGTACATACACTTCATTGGATCAAGAAACTTTTCTTCTATTTCTAGTTTGCTAAGACGTTTTATTTTTTTAATAATAAATGAGTATTTAAGTTTATCAAATGCTTTTTTGTATATATCTTTACATTTATACATTGTTGTGGTACTTCTGGTTTTACATTCTGAATTACATTGGTTTATTTTCAAGTGTTAAACTAACCTTGAATTCCTGGAATAAACCTAACTTGTCATAATATATTATCTTTCTATACAATGCTGGATTTGATTTACCAATATTTTGCTTAGGAATTTTATATCTATGTACATGATCAAGATTGGCCTATGATTTTCCATTTAACATTCTTTTCAGTTTTGATATCATATCAAGCCTGTCTCTACAGAGAAACAGAACCAATAGGAGATGGATATATATATACACATGTGGATATATATGGATATAGAGATATATATGTACATATATATCCATCTCCTATTGGTTCTATATATACAGCCTATAGATATATAGATGTATATATATCCATATATGTGTGTGCATATATATCTATATATAGATACATATCTCCTATTGGTTCTATTTCTCTTGATGTCATATTTTCATTAATACTTAGTTCAAAATATTTTCTAATTTTTATGTTGATCTCTTCTTTGACTCATGGACTACTTAGAAATTTATTATCCAATTTCCAATATTTAGGGATTTCTCATTATCTTTTTGTTATTTAAGCTTAGTTTCATTGTCATTAGAGAATATACTCTATTAATTCAATAATTGACATTTGTTAAATTTTGCTTTTTGCTCCAGCATATGGTCAGTTTCGGTAAATGTCCCATGTACACTTGAATGAGTAATTTGAAGTTACTTGGGACACTCATTGTTCTATACATGTCAGTTAGGTTAAGTTCATTGTGTTGTTTAAACTTTCTGCTTGCTCTGTCATTTACTGAGAGAGGTGTATTGAAATCTCCACCTCAGATAAGCCATGTGAGATGGAAAGTAAGGTCCTGAGCGCTTGATGAACAAGCGAGAGACTGAGAAAAAGAGCTAGTATCCACTTTGCATTAGAAATGAACAGAAATTTGGGGGAGCTGTGGGAAACCAGAGAAGATGAGAGGGAGATTCCTAAACTTCATGATGTGGAAGAGACAAAAGATTTGTAAAACAAGGGAATATCTAATTCTACTTGAAGAGGTTTTGAGTTTTTATAATTTAAACCCTTCTGTCTTTCTAAATCTTATGCTACCACTAAAACACATGGTGAGAGTAGCTTTGCTTTACTTGGTTTGTTTTGAGGAACTCAAGGAAAGAACAGAGACCTCTGTTGGCTTGGCACAGTCAGAAGCAGCCCTTGCCTCTGTGTATTTGCCTCCCCAGAACTTTGGGAAATTCTGAGCACCTGCTGAGTGCCAGGCACTGCTAGGTGCATTAAGTGCATCCTCTCCTTGTACTGCAGCATAATCAAAGTGTTAGAAATGCAAGCGCAAGACCATCTATGAACTGAACTATGACAGTGGAAGGAGATCTGTGTGAGAGGTGACCACAAAAATGTCACTTGCCCCTTAACTTCCCACAACTGACAGAAGTTTGGGAGAGGACACTGTCTTCTGGAGGGAGTGGCATGGGGGTTCTGTCCATCTTATCCAGAGCTAAAAGGTAAAGTGACCCCAGTTGTCATCTGGATTACATGACCTTGCAGTATTGTTGTTAGGAGATAATGTTGGTAAAGCACTTGGCTCAATAGAGAGTCAAGAGTCAATAGTTACCATTCAAGATGTCTCTGCATCTTTTTGTTTCCCAAACTTGGTGATGAGGATCCAGAGAAAAGGGCAGTGTCTTTTTCACTTAAGTGATACCTCCTATCACCATCACGTGCCCAGTGCTGTACTATGGATATAGTAGATGCTAAGTAAATATGTTTGTTGTTGCCAGGTTCCCAGAGTTCCCTAAATGTGAATAGTTTCAAGGGGTGTGTTAGTTATCTACTGATGCAGAGCATATTACCCAAATACAGATGGTCCCCGACTTACCATGGCTCCACTAAGGATTTTTTGACTTTACGATGATTCGAAAGCAATATGCATTCAGTAGAAACCACACTTGGAATTTTGGATTTTGATCTTTTCCTGGGCTAGTGATATGCAGTACAAATACTCTCTCGTGATGCTGGGCAGGGCAGTGAACCACAGCTCCCAGTCAACCACAAGATCACAGGGTAACCCACACTTACAACCACTCTGTACCCAGATGACCATTCTGTTTTTCACTTTCAGTACACTATTCAGTAAATTACATGAGATTTTCAGCACTCTTTATAAAATAGGCTTTGTGTTAGATGATTTTGCACAACCGTAGCTACTGTAAGTGTTCTGAGCACTTTTAAGGTAGGCTAGGCTAAGCTATGATGTTTGGTAGGTTAGATGTATTAAACGCATTTTCAACGTACAATATTTTCAATTTACATGGGTTTTTCAGGGCATAACTCCATCATAAGTTGAGGAAGATCTGAACACAGATGGCTTAAAACAACAGTTATTATCTGTTAAGGATTTAGGAGCAGCTAAGCCAGGTGGTTGGACTTGGGTCTCTCATGAGTGGCAGTCAAGATGTGAACTAGGGCTGAAGTACAATCTGAAGCTTGGCTGAGGCTGGAGGTTCCGCATCTAAGGTAGCTCACACCCATGGCTGTTGGCAAGAGGCCTCAGTCCCTCCCCACCTTTCCACAGGGTGGCTCATGATGTGGCACCTGGCTTCTCTCAGATCCAAGAGGATGAGACTGAGGCAGAAGAAGCCACAATCTTTGAAAACCCAAGCTTAGAAGTCACATGCCCCCTCTTTCACATTATTCTATTCATCAAAAGTGAGTCACTAAGTCTAGCCCACACTCAGAAAGAGACCAGTCAGGCCCCACCTTTTGAAGGAAGTGCCAAATCACTTGTGGACATATTTAAAACCACCACAGTATGACATCGTGTTTTGCATATGGCGATGTGCTCAACACGTTTTTATTAAATAGATCCCAGGAACCTCCTTAGATTGTGACATAAAACCTTTGGAAATTCTCTTAGAATTTTTATCTCTGCCCCAAGAGATCAAACAACATTCAGGGCCCTTCTAGCTCCAAGATGTAATGTGTGCCCCCCTGAACAACATTCAAACCACTATTCCTCACGGAGATAATGCTTTTGGGCTGAATTCTCCCCATCACTTACCTGCTCGGCTCTAGGGAAGAAAATTCTCTCTGTGGGACCCCTCTGTGTGCCGAGGTATGTTCCCTGACAGCTGGTGGCCTGACTGACTGGAGACATCAACAGAGCGTGTCCTGTACAGCCAGGGAGTGATGCAAACCTGGAGAAGAGACACGACGCTATCATAGCTCAGGGAAGGATGGCAATGGGTGTGCTGCAGCTGCTGAGTCAACAACAGTTATATGTACACATTATTCTTCTAACAATTAGACTTAATCTTTAAACATTTTTTTCCCCTGCTTTGTTCCAAGAGGAATGTAAGGCTGCTTGATTTCTGTAAGTAATCCTTCCAGCTAGTCAAAAAATCCATTTCCTATTTTTAAGCATTAAAAAGGTAAGACATTTTTGTTATTTTCTCTCTCATAGTAAAACTTTCTTAGGTTACCCCACATTCTATTTTTTATCAAATATTTAAGAAAAACAATTTGGAGAAATGCTTGTATTTAGCAATATATGTTATAAATTGATAGAATTTCCCACTGCATAGATACCATATTTTTTCAAAATCAAGGGTTTTTTTGTGTATAGTTTCCCACGTTAGTTCATCTCTTCTTTTTATCTTTAATTATATTTTTATTTCCCTTAGGATTGTGTGGTCAATGAATTCCTGTTCTAGATAGTTCATAAAAAGTATTTGGGAGTACTCATATGAAAATGATGATTGTTCTCAAAATTATGTCCTTCTTTGTAAGATCCAAATCTAAAAAAAAAAAAAAAAAAGTAGTTGATATGTAAAAACTATTCCAAAAGATATGTTCTTATGTAAAATTTAACCATAATCTATTGTGGTTTTACTTATCTATCATAAAACCAGGAGAGATATGATTAATTTATAAAACAGCAAATGAAGAAAAAAAAAAGGATTCATGCCTATGGAAAAGGCATACTAAATTTTAACCTTCAAAGTCCTCATTCCATGATTATGGATCATTCCAAAAGCACAACTGTTTGAGAATTATTGGCTGAAAACATTTGTGAAAAATAAGTCTGGATTTTCTCCCTTTCTCGGTGGGAATAATATCCATTTTATAGGTGAAGGGATGTTATTCATGTTATATTTATGCATCTATAAAATCTATTTTGGTAAAATTGCAATTTCTAAGGCTTCTACAGTGCTCAGGTGCTACAGATTAATGATTTACGTTGCCAATGAATAATTAGGTAATTATATAGCTCTGGTTGGTATGATGAAATACAAAAGGCACTGGAAAGGAAGCTATGACTTCCTTTTCTTAATCAGCAATTGCAATATCCAAATGACTACAATAATGTAGGAGATGGGAGATCTGTTTACTTTGTCATCTCAAAACAACAATAAGGGATATTAAAATTTTGCATAACCTTTCACTGTACTATTCCATGACTAGAACTGAGTACTAAGGAAGAAATCAAGGATATACCCAAAGATATAGAGTCCCTGGAAGAGTTTCTGTAATAATGAAAGGCTAAATGTGCAATAAAACAATTGGTTAGCTAAGTTTGGTATATCCATACAATGGAATATTATGCAATCATTAAAGATATTTTCAGAAGAGTATTTTATTATTGAAGGAAGTTCATCATATACTGTTTGGATGTAAAAAAAATCAGATTAACAAATAGAATGAACACACATACACATATATATGTTTCATACATTTACAAAGTTGGGATAATTGTGTGATATATAGATATATATGCATATAAGAAAGCAAAGATGTATCCAAAAATATTACCAGTGATAATCTTTGAATTGCTTATCTCCCCACTAAAACATAAGCTCCACAGGACAAAGATTTGGTCTTATTCACCGCTCTGTCCTCAGTTTCCAGCATAAGGCCTAGCATGGTACTGGCATCATGGTACTTAATGGCTGTTTGTTGAATTAAGGAATGGGATTTTTTGTGATTCTTTGATTATTTCTATTTTATAAATTTTCATATGTATATATTTTATAAGGAATTTTAAAGCAGACCTTCTACTTATGCTTCTGTTATTTTCATAATTAAACTGAGTGAGAAAGCAGATTGAGCACCCTTCATGGTTGGTGTGGATCAATCTGCAGCTGTGATTAGCCAAAAATATTTTATTTGGACTTCTCCACACTCCTGATGTGAGAATAAGGAAACAGGAAAAATTTTTTTCTTCCCAGATCTTTGAGCTTCCATTTAAGAAGTCACCTCAGTCAACAAAAGGAGGGAAGCTTTCTATTTTACTTCTACTGTTACTGCTACAAATACTGTTGCTGCTATTGCAGCTACTGGCTCTGGAGGATTTACCATGCACTATTTTAAGAACTTTGTGTGTCATTCAAACCTCAAAAAAACTTAAGAGTCAGGCACTACTATTTTTCCCATTTTGCAGATGAGATTTGAAGCTTAGAGAGGTTAAGCAACTTGCTCACAGTTGCGCAGCTGTTCACTGGCAAAAAGTGAAGGTCTGAACTGGGCAGCTTTTCCCCAGAGCCCATGCTCTTCACAGCCACATTGCAGTTACAAAGGGCAAGATCAAATACAGTGACTGAAGCAAATCAAGACTTGGCTATAGCTCTCCTTACGTTTGCTGCCTACACTTTGATACAGTTTTTTCTTGTAAGGAGAGACAAGGAAGAAAAAGAGAATGGATAAATGTCATTTCCCCCCCAAACAAAATGACATCTGAGAAGTTTCTATAGCTACTAGCTGGTAAAAGTAGTAGAAATGTCAAATAATGCTAACAAGGTATTGACATGTTCTGGGTCTGGTGTGAGGCAGACATTTCCTCTCATTATCCAGTCATGGGAAGAAAAAAGAGCAACTAGTCCAAATCACATGTTTTGCTGCAAATAGATTTCTCAGATAACCTCTATTTAAAACTAAACAACACCCAACATATTTCAGAGGGTAGAGTATCTGTAATGGAAATAAATAATCCACTCTCCATAGTCTCAATTCTTACTGCACATTAGAATAACCTGGAAAGATTATTTTTTAACCCAAAGCCCATGTATCACCAAGAGGTTCTGATGAATTGGTCTAGGGTGGGACCCAGGCAGAGGGAGTTTTTAAAAGCTCTCCAGATGAGTATAAGTGCAGCCAGCACTGAGAATCACAGCAACCCAATGATGCTAACAGGCTTCCTTCCCACTTGTTGGCTCTGTCACTGACCAGCCACGTAACCCTGATGAAGTTATGTTCCTCAGCCCAAGCTTCCTTACCTCTAAAATGGGGATAACAAGAGGACTGATCCAATGTGCATTCATCGAGACAACACACGACACATCTAGAACAGGGTCTAGGACACAAAAACACTTTAATATTAGCTATTATGATGGAGATGGTGCCATTGATCTTTTTTGCCTGAGGTTGGGACTTCAACACGTTTCTCTATCCCAGAAAGCAGGGATCATAACTTCAACCCAAGTAGGATGTCATAATCTTTACCAGGAGCTCCCTTAACATGAATAAACCTCTAGAACCGAATCTAATTTGTAGCTCATTGTGAGGTAATATTTAGGTCCCAAGAGGGGATGGACAACCTCATAGCTGTAGTTCACAACATAAAGGAACTCACTCACCTGGGACTGAAGTGAATTTTCTCGGGAACTTCCCTGGGGTCTGTGACCACTTTCTGGTTGTCTCTATAATTAATGGGATCATCAGGGATCCTAAATTTGGCCATCCGAATTTCAGAGTCACTCAGCTCAGCATGGGAGATTCTTGCATAACCCAATCTGTGGCAGAAACAAATGGTTTGTAAAGATTTTATTATCATACAGAAATCTGATGAGATCTAGTATTATAGATAACACCTTCATTATTAAGCCAATTTCCCATTTCTAACTCTACTCTGTATATCACTAGAATTAACTTGATTTATTACTCTAAATATTTATCAAAATATTGCTGTTATGATATAAATGAATAAGGAATATGCACATAGGTTTAATTAACTAAACATACTTGGCAAACTGACTCTACTTTATTACACTAATGAATATTCTGTCTGTACAAATTGCCTCTCACACATTTGTTTTGCGTCGATAGCAGGAATTCTTCAGAATGACAGGAGCATAGGCCTAAATTCTTTCTTACCTTAAAAAATCCAAATACCTCATGCACATTTTCATTCACATTGAAACATCTAAAATAAAAGATTTTTAATGCCTGAAAAATTGCACAATTTTCATGTCTGAAAAAATTGTACATCTTGTTTTAGCTTACACCTTTTGGTTCTCCAGGAAATTCAAAGCATTTTGTAGATGTTATCTATCTGGATAGTTATCGAGAAGCTCACATGGAAAAATGGGGGAACCATGAGCAGCCAAGAATTCATTTTATTTTATTTATACTTTGCCTCTTAAAAAATGTCAGCTTCAGTCATTCATTTATTTAAAAAACAAATACATAGCCAGTCCCTACTACATGCAGGCATTGTTCAGGTACTGGGGATAAACAGTGAACAAAACGAAGGTCTTGCCCTCATAGAGCTTTCATCCTAGTTGGGGAGAACAAATTAAGTATGTATATATGTATGGTGATCAGTACCCAAGTACTATGGGGGAACAAGCAGAGTACAGAGGACAGGGCATGCTAGGTGGCAGAGGCTGTTATTTTATAGTGGATGGTCAGAGCATAACTCTCTGACAAAGTGACATTTGAGCAAAAAGTTGAATGAAGTGAGAGAGCAAACCATACAGGTATTGGAGGAAGGGCGTTCTAGGGAATGGGAACAGCAAATGCAAAGGTCCTGGGGTAGAATGCGCTTGGCTTTTCTGAGAACCAACTCCACAATGACTGGAGTGGAGTGCATAGGGGGAACCTGAGTTTGCACGGGGGTGGGGGCAGCAGATGATGCAAAGCCTTCCTGACAGACTTGAGATTTTCTTCTGAGAATGAAATGGTAATCCAAGGAGTTTTGTGCAGAGATGCAGTGGCTACTGTGTAGAGAGCAGACTCCAGGGAAAGGGTCAAAGCAGAGAGAACAGTTAGGAGGCCACTGCAAGAATTTAGGTAAAAGACGATGGGGGCTTGGGCCACAGTGGCAGTAGGAGGAACACTTAAAACCTGTAACTCCATACAAAATAGAGACAGAAACCCAGAGCTGGAACCAGTGGAGGCAGCAAATCTGCCCACCACAGCAGGTAAGAGAAGAGCTATCATGGCAACAGATGTGGGTCTGAGTTGTCTGACAGGTTAATGCATTTGTCTAAGCTCAGGTCCCAAATCTGTGCAGTTCCCTATAATTCTGTCACTGTCTCTAGTAAATCTAGGTTATTTATTTCCCAAACCTCTAAGATCAAAGTTCTAATCCATTTCATAGACACAGCCTTCAAAAAGTCCTTGACGATAAGGAACCTGACAATCCAAATCTTCTACTAAAACAGGGACTCTCTCGTTGTTGTCCAGTAAATATTTATTAAGTGCCTACTGAGAGCAGGGCATTGAATTAGATGATCAAGGTAAAGTTTATAGAATTGGTTTTGTGGACAGAAACTGAATAACAGTAGTCCTAACTTCATTAATTTTGGTATTTTCAAAATTACCTTCCTGTCTGTTACAGACTAAACATCTGTGTTCCCTTCCCCCAAATTCATATGCTGTAGCCCTAACCCCCTGCCCAGTGTAGCCATATTTGGAGACAGAGCCTCTAAGAAAGTAATTAAGTTAAATGAGGTCATAAGGGTGGGCCCCTGCTCCAATAGGATTAGTGTCCTTAAAGAAGAGATATCACAGAGCATGCATGCTCTTTCCCTCTGTCTCCAGAAGCATGAGAAAATTAGTTTCTGTCGTTAAAGCCACCCAGTCTATGGTATTTTGTTATGGCAGCCTAAGCAGACTATTATACCATCTCTGACAGTCATAGTCACTATATGTATGTGTGTATATATATATATCTCCAAATATTTCTAAATATACACATATATTTGCCATCCCACTCTCCTAAGGAGAGACAAAGAAGGTCTTGGGCCACAAATGTACAAACAGAGCCCAGTGATTAACTATTATGGGCACTGGTACTATAAATACCCCTGTCCCTTGGCAACTAACAATTTTTATGTCTTGAATATATACCTTTTTCAGTCTATATCATAAACCGTCTTCTAGAAATTCTAATAACCCCATTAAAGCAACCACTTTAATATGAATTTAAACAGAAGCAGTGTTTTCAATCTGAGATATCATATACTTTACAAAACTAGCATGCTCCCTCCTACCTTAATGTTTTAGAAACACCAAAATATTAGTCAAGCTACCTGTCCTGCAGCCATATGGGCATGTGCTGGGTCTTTAGAGTTTCTGAATTATTAGTGTAACCAGAATGAGCTTAGCATCTCAGGGGCCTCCCTGGCCACCTCAGTAAGCATATGAACCAATGAAATTATCCAGGAACCAATTTACTAAGTAATATCCAAAGTCCTTCATAAGAGTCCACAAGACCTGGTCCCTTCCCTCGCTGCCCACACACTCCCCACTTACCTCCTTTACCTCCATCTCCATATACACACTCCTGCCCCACGAATATCACTTTTCTTCAAAAACATCAGCACTCCTGCCTTTGGGCTTTTGCACTAGCTGGTCCCTCTACCTGGAAAGGTCTTCTCCCAGACAGCCACATGGGCCACTCCTTCAAATCTTAGCTCTAATGTCAACTTCTCATTAAGACCTACCCAAACCCCTATTTACAACTGCATCCCATCTCCATATTCTGGATGTTCCTTATCCTGCTCAAGTTTTCCTCACTATAGTTATCACATCCTAAAATAAGACACAATGGAATTATTGACTCCATCATTCCAATCATTGTCTATCTTCCCTCAGCCAGTTGAGGGATGCTTCTCTGAATGTTCACTGTTATACCCCTGGTGGCTGAGATACATTATGCTCCATCAGTACTTGTTGAATGGCAAATGGGGTAAAGAACAGTAGAACCTAATGGTTTGCTTTCACCAGACTGTGACTCATAAGTGAACAAGCCATATCTCCAAAGGGAGAGAAGTTGACCCTGTGATTCTATATCATCTCCAGAAGGCAACCATTTCTTTCATCAATGTAGATCACAGATCTTAGAACAGAAGGTTACCTAAGAGGTGATCAGTTCCACACCAGCTCCCCTCTTCAGGCAGGCAATGCCAAGATGCCTCCGGGTGATGAACTGCTCTGTATGGAGGAGGAACTAAGGCCCAGAGAGGTCCATCCTAGAAGCCCCCACTGTCCCACAGTTCCCAGCACTGCCCCAAGGAGGGTAGTTAAGAGTCCTCAGGTCAAATAGCTCCAAACAGATTCTGTACTAACGGAATTTCAAGATGAGTTTCAGGGATGGTCTCCAGCATGTTGCATCCACTAAAGAACCCTGTAAGTGGAGGGGCCTGTGAATCCATCACTGTCAACAAGATCTGTCCCTCCTTACCTCTCTCACATCACCTCCCATCTCACTCTACTCCAGCCATGCTGGCCTCCTCACTGTTACCCAAAAATACCAAGCATGCCCTCCTCAAACTCTTGCACTTCCTCTTCCCTCTGCCTGGATGCTCTTCTCAGGATGTATGCAGGCGGACTCCCCCTCATTCGGGCTGCTGCCTGAACAGCACCCCATCAGAACAGTGATCCTGCCCACCCTCGGCACTCCCCATCCTTCTTACCTGGCTTTATTCATCCTTCTCATCACATTTATCACCACCTGGCATAGTCTATTCCTTACGTGCTTACTTTCTGTCTCTTTCCACTGGAGTGGAAGCTCCACGAGTCAAGGATTTTATTTTGTTCCTGTTATATCCCCAATGCCTAGAACAATGCCAATCATGTAATAGGTATTTAATAAATACTTGCTGAATAAATGAATGACTGATTAGTCCCTTTTTTGATATTAAACTGCTCTTTGCTTTGTTTAAAGCAACACTGCCTTCAAAACAGATTTACAGTTACGTGTTTGAATTTTGAGATCTTTCAGCTATAGTATTTTTGAATTTTTGCATATATATGGATAATATTTACTTTTTGATATGGGATGATATGGGGTGATATTTTTTAAAAGTATAATCTACCTTGAGAGCTCACCACAATATAGTAGTGGCTCCAACAAGGTAGTTGCCTTACCCAAGATTACATGATTAGAAGCTGGCAAAGCTGGAACTCAAGCCCACGGTCCATGCTGTTTCCACCATGGCATACAGTCAAAACTGGTGCCATTCCTAACATGTACTGACAGTTACATAATTATCATGCTTAATAACTCACACAGTATCCTCTTTGCATAATTAAACTTAATTTGCTTAACCATTTACTCCTTCTTAAATCATTAGGCTATACATTGAAAAAAATGTTAAACTGGGTAACTAGTCAAATCAATGTTTATGAAAAGTAACACAATTAACTAATTGCTTCCAGAAAGTTTTTCCTTCCAGGATAGACCCAAAAGATCACAATAACAGTATATTAAGAAAAACAACAATCCAAAAAAAAAAGAAAGAAAGAAAGAAAAAAAAACAACAATCAAACACCTATGCTTACTTGATCAGCCCTCGATACATAATGTATTCACACCATCTGTCTTGATCTGTGCTGTCAATATCCTAATAATGAAGAGAGAAGAGAATGTTTAAAGCATTAAAAATGGTGCTCTATTCTGAATTGCCAAGAAAATGTGTGAGCTACAGTAATAAATATGCCTTTCTTTTGTGCCTGCTATTTTCTCTGCCTGACTCCTACTGACTTTTTAAGGTCAAAATCATTTATTCATTCTATAGATATTTTTGGAGCACCTACCTTATGCCCATCTAGCCCCAGTATGAGATGCTGGGAGTAAAACATGAAGGTGGTCTAGAGAGGGAGTTAGGCAGCAATCACAACACGGTACTGGCTCTGCACAGGTTTCCAAGTCTCTCATCCCAAGCAGAATTGACTGCATGCTCATCGGTCATCCTATGTAGTCCTTTATGCGCACCAGCTACACCACTCTGTACAGTTAATTGTTTAGATGTCTCCACTCTCCCCTTCCTGAGCAGAAAGACTCAATCACCTAGGCTCCCTGGTTCCTGGCAGGAAGGCTGGCATTTGGCAGGAGCTCAGTCTATTTGTTAAATTGAGTCACTGGCAACACACGTTTCAGAAGTAATCATGAGTCTATTTGACGTTGAAAGCTTGAGACCAGCGTTACGTTTCATCAGAAAATCAGAACATAAACATTTTTTTCTATAATGTGTTGGCAAAACTCTAAATATGGAGTTTTTATATTAAAGAAATATTCATTTTCTTCTTTTAAAAAATATACCTGACTTTTGACTATGTTGACTAAATTTTACTATTAAAATTTAATTTAAAAAATATTTTTAAATCACAAAGAAAACACCACAATTTATTATGTATTAATTTTTTTTCTTAAGCTTTGTGGTGGACACATGAATGCTTGTTAATTAATCTTTACTATTACTTACATATCACACACATATCAACTATGACTTTTGTATACATGCAAAAACTGTAATACATTTTTAAAATTAAATTTAAAAATTTTAATGATGAAAAAAAGCAAATAAATTCTAAAGGTACTGCTCTGGTTTGCCTTGGAAAGAGATAAAAATTTAGTCATTCAACTGTATATAGTGGGGTTAGTCAACTATGAATATGTTTTACTATCTTTTTATTTTATTAGGTTTTAAAAAGTTGCTCTCAAATTTTAAGACTACAGAATTTAAATATTCATTTCTTAAAGAGAAATATCTGTTCACTCAAGCATTTATGATTAAAACTCCTCTCTGCATTAATAAAGTTCCTAATAGAAAAAGTTATATGAGAATCCACTGCAAATCTTTTTTTTTTTTAACATCTTTATTGGAGTATAATTGCTTTACAATGGTGTGTTAGTTTCTGCTTTATAACAAAGTGAGTCAGCTATACATATACATATATCCCCATATCTCCTCCCTCTTGCGTCTCCCTCCCACCCTCCCTATCCCACCCCTCTAGGTGGTCACAAAGCACCAAGCTGATCTCCCTGTGCTATGCGGCTGCTTCCCACTAGTTATCTATTTTACATTTGGTAGTATGTATAAGTCCCTGCTGCTCTCTCACTTTGTCCCAGCTTACCCTTCCCCCTCCCCATGTCCTCAAGTCCATTCTCTACATCTGCGTCTTTATTCCTGTCCTGACCCTAGGTTCTTCAGAACATTTTTTTTTTTTTAGATTCCATATATATGTGTTAGCATACGGTATTTGTTTTTCTCTTTCTGACTTACTTCCCTCTGTGTGACAGACTCTAGGTCCATCCACCTCACTACAAGTAACTCAATTTCGTTTCTTTTTATGGCTGAGTAATATTCCATTGTATATATGTGCCACATCTTCTTTATCCATTCATCTGTCGATGGACACTTAGGTTGCTTCCACGTCCTGGCTATTGTGAATAGAGCTGCAATGAACATTGTGGTACATGACTCTTTTTGAATTATGGTTTTCTCAGGGTATATGCCCAATAGTGGGATTGCTGGGTCATATGGTAGTTCTATTTTTAGTTTTTTAAGGAACCTCCATACTGTTCTCCATAGTGGCTGTATCAATTTACATTCCCACCAACAGTGCAAGAGGGTTCCCTTTTCTCCACACTCTCTCCAGCATTTATTGTTTGTAGATTTTTTAATGATGGCCATTCTGACAGGTGTGAGGTGATACCTCATTGTAGTTTTGATTTGCATTTCTCTAATGATTCGTGATGTTGAGCATCTTTTCATGTGTTTGTTGGAGAAATGTCTGTTTAGGTCTTCTGCCCATTTTTGGATTGGGTTGTTTGTTTTTTTTGATATTGAGCTGCGTGAGCTGTTTGTATATTTTGGAGATTAATCCTTTGTCAGTTGCTTCGTTTCCAAATATTTTCTCCCATTCTGAGGGTTGTCTTTTCGTCTTGTTTATGGTTTCCTTTGTTGTGCAAAAGCTTTTAAGTTTCATTAGGTCCCATTTGTTTATTTTTGTTTTTATTTCCATTTCTCTAGGAGGTGAGTCAAAAAGGATCTTGCTGTGATTTATGTCATAGTGTGTTCTGCCTATGTTTACCTCTAAGGGTTTGATAGTGTCTGTCCACTGCCAATCTTGACACAGCTTCTGACTGTGACAGTGGAACCCAACAGAGTATTAAATAAAAATCAAATAAAATTCCTCTTACACACACACACACACACACACACACACACACACAAATTCTCTCTCTTATTAGGATACAATCAATTTTTTCTTAAATTTGCCAAATATCATCTTGTCTAGTATTCTTCTATACTTTATAGACCATATACTTACACATTTATCTAATGTGATTTGATACATACAGCCAGATGTACATAAGACAAATATGTAGCTACCACTTATTAAGTGCCTCCTACATGCAAGGCTTAGGGCTTTTCAGGCATTACTTTATTTTCATCCTCAGAACAACCCTATGATACAATAGGTATTACTATCCCCTCTTTATAGATGTGGACATTGAGGCCCAGAAAGGTTAAATAACTTGCCTCAAGGTCACAAAGCTGGTAAATGTGGCACCAGGTAGGCTAGTGAGTGATGAGAGACTACATGGAGAGAGAAGCCCAGCCAACAGCCAGCACTAAGGCCCCAGACCAGTGAGTGGGGACATGTCAGACCTCCCCAGCCACAGCCACCAGCTGACTCCACGAGTGAATGCAGGCAAGAACAGAAAACCACTCAGTAGACCCACAGAGTCATGAGGATATTGGACCATTGTTCTTTTTAAGCCACTAAGGTTTATAGCTTACACAGTGATACACTAATAAATAACTAATGCAACCCCTGTGATTCCACTCTCCAGATTTTCCTCTTACTCCTCTGACTTCTCCTTAATCTCTTTTCTGAGATAATCTCCCTCCTCTTCCCTCACCCATCACCCCCACGGTAGCCACACTAAATGTGACTCTATCAGGAGTTTTCTTTGGTCTTCCTCTTGCAATTCTCTATCTCCATAAGCAATATCATCCCCTTCCATGGTTTTAATGATCACCTAGATGGTGGCAACCCCTTAATCTGTATCTCTAGTCCTGACAGCCCTTCTCAGTTCCAGATCCATATGTCCAGCTGCCTAATGGACAGCTCCACTAATATCCCACAGTTGCCTCAACTCAACCTAAAGCTGAACTCATCTTCTTTGCAAAACTCTTCTTCCTTATGTATTCTCTATAATAATAAGGGTCACCATCATAAACCTTCTGACCAAAGCCAAAATTAGGAGTCCATCTTGACTCCACTTCTGCCTTATTCACTAGGGCAGAGGTTAACTCATCTCCCTAATATCTGCCTTGCCCCTCTTCCAAAGTTGTAGGATTTTTAGCTAGGTATAAGAGTATCAAGATTAAATTTTGCATCTCTCAACTTCCCGTACAGTGAGGTATGGCCAATGACTAAATTCCAGTCAATGAAATGTAGGTAGAAGAGGTCAGTTTCCTGGAATTTGCCTTAGAGATAACTTGCATATGCTCTTGGTCCCCTCTGTATCCCTTCCTCCCTCTTGCTAACTAGAACAAGGATGCTGCCATCTTGGACCATGAGGCAAACTTGGGAGTGGAAGCCTTGTAATGCGGAGCCACAAGATAGAATGAGCACACTCCCGATACCACAAAGTGCCGTACTAGTGGTGAATCACCTGCCCAGACTTTTACATAAAGAGCTATATTTCTCTTATTTAAGCCACTGTCGTTTTGTGTTTTCTGTCACATACAGAATACCCTCATCATACAACACTCTCTCTCACCTGTCTTTCCAAGCACTTGATAAAATGGATAAGTTTTTTTGTTTGCAGATATTATCTCAAGACAAAGAAGTACAAAAAAAAGACATGTAAAGGACCAAGAAATCTACATAGGGCTTAACTAAATATAATAATTGTATTTCTCATTATAAACTAATGCATTTAACCTTCTAGTGTATATATGTCTCAAGGATTTGATTTGTCTGTCAGTTTCCCAGAGTACGATTATATCTGGATACACTGAGAAATTCAACCGTTTGGGACCTGAACAGGTAAGGACAAATTCAGTGTCATTTAGTGAGGCCCTGATCAGCCAGCCTCTCTGTATGCCATTTTATCTTTTACTCTCATCATGATTAACTTGTACAATGTGGCAGATGTACAAGATGGGGTTTATGTTTCTTCCACTTGAATGTGAGCAGGCTTGTGATGACAGCAGAACTCACATTATATGACTTACAAGGCGAGGTCATACAAGGCAATACAACTTCTTCCTGGTTCTCTTAGGACACTCACTCTTAGAACCCAGCCATCATGCAGGAAAGAAGCCCAAGCAGCCCACGGAGAGGAAGCAGGACTCTGAGCCCGAAGCCCCAGCTGAGCTCCTAGTCAACAGCCCCACCAACTTGCCACTTATGTGTCATCTGCAAAGTGGCTCCGCCAGTCCCCAGGTGAGCCACCTAGCTGTGTGGAGCAGAGGTGAGCTGTGCCCACTAAGTCCTGTCCAAATTGCAGATTTATGAGCAAAGAGATGAATGCTACTCAAAGCCAGTATGTTTTTTGGTAGTTTTCCATGCAGCAGTAGATAATCAGGATATATATTACAATGTTGGGTTAGGTTTTTCAAAACATGAAGAAGAAACACTTTATTTAAGAAATCAGAAATCCTATGAAGATTGTGTTACCTTCACATTGCCACGTTCAATGAGCTGTAGATAATCTCTGGAACCAGGTGCTGAAGTGATATATCCCAGAAATATCACTTGCTCAGAGCTATTTTTCAGTAGTTTTGAAACAGCAATAGCTTGAAGTTTCCTATCGAGGTCATCTCTGAAAAAATGCAAAAATATACCTCTTTACTGTATTTGCAAAACAATTTTTAAAAAATATTAGGTACCTAACTAAGTTCCCAAAGAATATCTTCAAACACTGCACAAACCCAGAATAATTCCTACTAGGACACATTGACTTAATGTTATGCAAATGAGCAAGACAGCTATAGTGCTTCAAATGAGCAGGCTGACAAACTTTTGACCAAGAACAACATGGCCTTTCCCCACAAATCATTTGGAGTCGAGTGGATATAAATATCTAAAAACAGCAATTGCTCAACTTTTCATCAGAAGAAATTATAACAATAATCTAAGACCTGGTCATCAGTATTACAGCTAAAGATTAGTAGTTTAAAAAAAAAAAAGCAAGGAGTACCGGTAAGAGGGAGAATCCTAACATTCACAGAACACACCAGGTTTGTTAACCTACTCAGCTCCTTCAGCTGAACAGTTTCTGAAAGCCTCCCTGGCTCTCCTGGTCAAATACTGGCTAAGTGTGCTGCTTTTATCATGCTAAGCACTGTAAGTGTGTAACTGAGACAATCAGGCAAGTACATCAAGACTCTGAGGGGTTTATAGTCAGTCTGTCTGGGGAAAAATAGGGACATCATATTTGCATGATCCAGCAAGAAAAACTGAAACCACTCTAGGTGTTTCAAACAAGGTGAATTTAATACAAGGGATTGGCTACTAGGAGATAGGAAGCCAAACAGGAATCAGTGAAGCAACTAGAGTTTAGTAACAGTGAGAAACCACTACCACCTCTAGGGCTAGAGCGACAACAGGAAGAGGTGATATTCCCAGAGTCCACAAGCCAGTCCTACCTGGTGGGAAACGGTACTATGGAGGAAGCTACTCAGAAGGATCCAGGGCCACTGAAGGAGGAGTTGGAGCCACAGAAGAGACTTAGCCGCTGCCAGAGACAACAGAGAAAGAAGAGAGAGAGAATGAGAAGTACTCTGTCTCCTCCCCTCCTCCAGCCCTCCAGCCTTGCATTAGTGCGTCCCATTGGCTAAACCTACCCAGAAGCCAGAAGGCAACAGACTCTGGGAAATGTGGTTTCCTGCAATCTGTAGCTGGAAGGGAGCTGAACCACGAATGGATCCAAAAGCAAATAGGCAGCAGACCAACACAGGCACTTACGGAGTAAGACAGCTAATAAATGACTGTTAAGAAAAATCAATGACAAAGGAAGATAGAGGGAGATCACCGAGAGCTGAGAAGACTGGAGAAACCTCATTGACGTAGGATCAGAAGACAGGACTAAGCTTATCCATTCTTACGTATAGACAGCTGAGCACTATTAAAAGATGTCTCAAGAAACAGAAGAGTGAAAAGGATGACCATTTGCTAAACATCTTTGCCTAGATCCATTCCCAGCCCTTCTCTATGCCCTGGAGGCTGGTCTCTGCAGATTTCATCTCCTGGGCTTCCTTGTCTACTAATTTCCAGTGAGGTTTGGGTAGGAAGAGAGAGAAATTGGAGTATTTCTTCGAGCTGCATTCCTCATGCCTGGTGGCCCCTCTTCTGGTTCCAGATCAAATGGGGCTCTGGGAACACTGTTTCCTCTACCTGTCCCTTCAGCCCTAAGGATGGTACTGATTCCCCACCATTACTAGTGTCTGAGTACCTTAGCATCTCTTATCTGTTCCTCTGACCCTTCCAACATCGTGGTAAGTAGTCCCTTCATTAAGTCTGCAATAAATTCTATTCCTTCTGACACACAACTGGGATTCAAATCCAATCTAGAGAATGCCAAAGTCACTGCACCACAGATAGAGCTTTCATTCAAATATGTTTTAGCAATATATTATTGGAAAATAATCTGTGAATTTGGCTTTATCTCAGGAGATAAATTTTATCCAGTGATAATAATAAAAGTAAAACCTATATGTATGTATGGGTATAAAGAAAGGAGGGGGAGGAATTAGGAGAGAGGGAGAAAGAGAGAGACTGAACACATGTTTTATGTTTTCTTATCTGTTGATATTTGATCAGCCCAATAGCCCTATGATGTGGGCTAGAAAAAATAATTTTATCTGATTTTCAGAGACAAGGGAACTGGAGCTCACTGAGTTTATCTTACAACAGAACCAAAACTGTAACTACAGACTACAGGTTCTGTGCTCTTTCTTCTTCCTACATTTATGCATGTTATAAGAAACAAACACGGTGATTAACTGGTGGCTCAGTTAATTACCTAAAATAATACCAATTTTAGTTACGGTGTATACCTAAGTAACTTCTAAGGAATGCTGCTATTTTCTGTTTATTGGTTGTAAAGAGATATTTGTGTCATCAGTAATTTTAGAAATCCCGTTGAATCAGCTAATAACATGCATAAGCATTCTGTAATTCATTCCTAATATGATTTCATGTTTATATGGCATAATCACTAGAAAATGAAATCACTAAATATTTTTTCAGAGTAAGAATTTTTTATCTAGTATTATAAAAACAAAGGTAAGCAAAAATATGTAGTGATGGCTTCACAAGTTATTTGAAACATGAACTTTCTCATGTCACTTGTTGGGAGTGGACAGGGCTTCTAAAGAGTGAGACAAGAGCTAAGGCTCTAAGGGAAAAGGCTGCACCTGGCACTGTGCTTGGGACACAATAGATGCTTGATTCGAGTTTGATGAATGACTTTTTTTAAAGCTGCCCAATGCGCTTCACACTTAGAGGTGTCTGATTTGCTTTAATAATAATGGCCAGTATTAATTGAGCAGTTACTCTAGTCACATACTTTGCATGAGATAATATATCTTATTTAATTCCCTCAAGAATCCTGTAAGTAGGATTATCACTCCTGATTTACAGATGGGAAAACTGAGGCTCAGGATAGTTAAATAATTTGGTGAAGGATACACCTTGACTTAGGATTCAAACCAGATTGTCTGATTCCAGGTTCTGGAGTTTCATGCTCTTAGCCATTAAACTATACTGCTTCCCTTCCCTTCCCTTCCCTTACAGTCACATCTCCTCGACAGGTGCTAGCTATTATCATTACTGCTGTGGCTGGCATCATTATTATTAAGTCAAGTGAGTAAGGTAGCAAGCAAAGGGTATGTTGTTAGTTACAGGGCTTTAAATATGTGGTTAATAGAAAGTTAGAAAAGGTAATCCTCCTCTCCTCTTTTCCAAACAATTTGAGGGCTATCTTTTACTCTGCTCTTCCCTCACAAGTCTATTCTTCACATTTCAGAGATCAGAGGGAGTTAAAGGGGGCAGGGGAAAAAAAGCAAAGGAAAACAAGATGGAGTATACTCAACTGTTTCTTAGGTTGAGACCTTGCAACCTTTAAACACAAAAGTGCCTATTTTTTGAAAGATAAACCCAATTCAAGTGCAATTTAAGCTCAGCAGAATGATTTCTGAATGCCTATACTTGCAACCTGAAAATTGCTGGGAGAAACAGAAGGCGTTTCTTCAAACATCTTTTCACAGAGACGTGGACTGTCTATACCATCCGTCCTCCAAACACCCTTCCCATTTCTAAGAAGACCAGCAAGAGTCCGATTAGCAAACAGTTCACATTAATTACATTTGAATGGTTGGCTTATATTCCTTATGCTCTGACTTGTTTCAGAAAATAGTCAAGTACGCTTTCACAGATCCATGTAATACTGCGAGAAAAAGGGAGTAGGAAAACACGGGTAGCAGACATACTCATTTTGTTTACGTGAAACTTACAGTACAACAATGTTGGGTTCTGTCATACTGTAAGTTTCACCTAAACAAAACGAATATGTCTGCTACCCGTATTTTGTTTGTTGTTTTTCTAATGCCCTATATGTCACTGTAAAGCTCTGTGGCCTCTTGTGTCATTAATGTGCACAGGGCCCATATGCTGTATTTTATAGCGCTAAGCACTTTGCATGTGTGTTTTCAATTACTATTAGAGAATGTTTAGTATGGTAGAGTATAAATTATATACTTTTATCTTTGTTTTAACAACATATTGCTGGCATTATTCGTGATTTATTCAGTACTAAGTCACTGGTTGTAAATGTTATTCTTTGGGGATAAAATTCATTCCCCATTCTTCATGTCTCCTTGGAGGGGAACTGACTTAGAAAATCATCTCTAGCCTCTCTCCCTCTCACCCTTTACTTCTTGGGAGGATTTTTCTAATTAATTAAGTTTGTAAGAATGAACTGGGCATGCTTGTCTCAAACACCTCCTCACTCTTCTCCCTGGAACCTGCCGGTTTGCAGAAAGGGTGTTTCCTTGGGTTATCTTCTCCACTAAGGGGAGAGTTTGACAGGGCAGACTCTGCCTCTGCCAGGTAGGTCAGCTGCTTTGGGGGAGCCAGCATCATGTATTGTTGGGGGAATGTATTAGCAGGTCCATGTGGACACACTTAAGCCATGTTGTCCAAATACGTTCATCAGAATCAAAAGAGATATTTTGATCTTCCTGCCAGATTCCTCTGCCTGCCCCTCAGTTGACTGAAAACATGAGGGAAAAAGAAATGTTATTTAGTACCCTCAAATTCCAACAGTACTTCCAACTGGAGTAATCCTGTAGGAAAAGGGAATTTCATCTTTCCGTAGTCTGGTTTACCATGTGGTTTCAAGCACTTGCAGGCTCTGAGTTGGGTCTACTTAATTCCTAGCTGTGTGACCCGGGTTGGACAAGTCTTCTAACCTTCAGTCTAGTTTATTTATCTGTAAAATGGGGCTATAATAGTACTAACGTTATACAAAATGAAGATTAAATACAATAATGCACTTAGCACAGCACCTGCTCAGTAATTGCTGGCTAACATGGCCATCATGCTGCCTTGTACCATCGTTAAGGACTGCTTGCATCTCAAAGGTTTCTATGCCTGATTTTTTTTCCTTTTTCTTTTTTTTTTTTTGGGCCACGCCACATGGCTTGCAGGATCTCAGTTCCTGGACCAGGGATTGAACCCGGGCCCCGGCAGTGAAAGCCCAGAGTCCTAACCACTAGGCCACCAGGGAACGCCCTCTATGCCTGATTTTTAAAACCAGCAACACAGAGAAAAATACTTTGAAAAAAAAAAAAGGAAGAAGAAAGTAAGAAAGGTCAATGCATGGAAGTCAAAGTAATGTGTTAATAATATGTCTTGGCATTCGTGTACTTCAAGAAAGACCAAAGAAACCCACTCGTGATTCCCAAAGTGGGTCACAACAAAATCCACCAGTTTGTCGGAAATGTTAACAGTCAGAGTGATGGCTGGTGCAATCTCGCCCTCTGGTGACAGAAGAAGGTGATGCTCTGATTTCACAATCCGGTATCTTGACAAAACCATAATCCTGTACTCTAATGGAAAGAAACACGTGCGTCACTATTGGTCCCACCATATCATGCAAACAGGACTAAGAATATGTGTTCAAGAGGGATACGCACACTTCAAGCATCCCACTGAGGGGCACTGAGAGCAATAATGTGGCGGAGAGGTATGGGGCAGTCTGCCGGACTGTTCATTGCATCTGGGCTATTCAGCATGTCTCACCGTGTCACCAAGCACAACACTATCAACTCTGTTTAATAAGTGCTACGGAAACACGAAAAGGGCAGAATTAGGATACACAAACTCCATTTTACTAGCACTGTTACTCTGGCCACTTATCTGCATAAACAATTCTAATATTAATCAACGCATTTGAGAATGTACGACCTTGCCAGCCAGGACACAAAGCAACAATTCATAAAATTAGAAATTACAAATGGTCCAATAAAGATAGGAAAACCCGTTCCGCCTCACTCTAAGTCAAAGAACTGCATGTGGAAAGGATGATCAGAGCTCAGACCTCAGGCTGAGCACACTGTCTGGCCTCCTGAAGTTCCTCTGACAGAACCACACCTACAGTGATGATCCCTGAATGCACATGGCCAGCCTGTGCTGTCCCACTCGGCCCTCCAGGCTGCACACAGCACCTATGGACGTCACCTGACCGTCCAGGGGCATCTTCAATTTAGCACAACCCTGATGCTCACCCGGTCATTCCTGTCCCATTAAATGGCATCATCTCCTATCAGGGACTCAGGTAAAACACCCTGGTGTATCCTTGTCACTTCCAGCTCTGACATCTAAACCATCAGAAAGTCCTGTCAGCCCTGCTCCAAAATAGCTCCTGAGTTTGCCCCCTTCTCTCCATCTCCACGGCTCCCCCTGTCATTTCTCACCTGTGCTAATGCCTCTACCTCATCACCTGTCTCCCTGCTCCCACTCCTGCCCCCTGACAATCTGTTTTTCTAGGAACAGCCGGAATGATCTTTCAAAAATGTAAATCAGATCAGATTGCTCCTGTGTTTACAATCCTCCAGTGGTTTCCTATCGAAACTGAATTAAAGGGCTTCCGTGGTGGCGCAGTGGTTAAGAATCCGCCTGCCAATGCAGGAGACACGGGTTCGAGCCCTGGTCCGGGAAGATCCCACTTGCCGCGGAGCAACTAAGCCCGTGCGCCACAACTACTGAGCCTGCGCTCTAGAGCCCATGAGCCACAACTAGAGCCCGTGCGCCTAGCGCCTAGAGCCCATGCGCCTAGAGCCCGTGCTCTGCAACAAGAGAAGCCACCGCAATGAGAAGCCCGCACACCACAACGAAGAGTAGCCCCCGCTCGCCACAACTAGAGAAAAGCCCGCGTGCAGCAACAAAGACCCAACACAGCCAAAAATAAATAAAATTAAATAAATAAATTTATTTTTTTTAAAAACTGAATTAAATCAGTGCTAAGCATGGCTTATGGGACCTGTAAGATCAGGGGCACACCTTTGACCTCCTTTCTTACTAGCTCCCCCTCAAACCCTGTGCTCCAGCACACCAGGACTGACCCGGACTCAAGTCTTTACACTGGCTCCTCCCACAGCAGGTCCTGGGTCCTCCTCATCATGGGGTCAGCAGAGAGACCTTCCTGACCACGCTACCTACAGCAGCATCCCCCGCTGCCCTGCCCACCCAGCCGCTCTCCTTTTCCACACAGCACTTACCATTATCTCAAATTATTTATTTCTGTGTGTCCATGATTATTTTCCGTCTCTTCACACTATAATGTAAGCTCCATGAGGACAGCGTCCAGGACAGACACGTTTAGTGCTGTAACTTCAGCTCCTACACTAAATGGTTTTTATAAGAGTGAAGAACTGAAAGTATCCAGCGAAAGGGAAACCATTAAAACAGGATGGAATATGCATATCTTCAGCACCTCCTCATCCTCCAAGAAGCATCACTGGGACATATTCATAGGACTAAGGTATAACAATATCAACTATCCACTCCAAGTCTATGCTGCCTAGTCTTTCAGGGATATGTTTGGGATTAATTCCGAAGGGACACTCACCCCCAAGTGTGATCCCTTGCGCTTGGACCAAAGTCGGTATAGAAACCCAGCTTCTCCCCTAACCACATGGTCAGGTCATTGTTCCCAATATAGGGCTTAGAAGTGTCGCTCTCCAAAATTGTAATGAAATCTGCACCTGTTCAGAAAAAAAAAAAATGCACATGGTGATTAACCATAGCAATGTAAAAACAATTAGCAAAACTTGATTCTTTAATCCCCTGCCTTTACTCGTAAATCAAAAACCAAAGTAATTCCTAATGAGTTACTAAAGTGAACTGGTTCAAATCTGAGCTGTAAAAATTTTTTTACCATATTTAGAACGCAATTAAAACATGGGACACCTTGAGGAAATGTAGGAAAGGATAAAAACATAATTTTTCTAAATTTTCAAATATTAACATCGTTCCCCAAATTTCAAATAAGCTTAATACCTTTCTCAAATATCCAATTTATGTTCAGAAACAATAGAGTATACAGTAGTGTTTTATTCCTGGGCAAACACCTCCATTGTATTGACACAGAAGTAAGTTTATTCAGATACCCTGGTCAGATTTGCCCCAGAGGCCTGTAATCAGGACTAAAGGACTAAGGGCCAGAGAAATTTCTTAATGGCATTAGAATCATACAGACCCTCAGCTATTTCTCAGGAGACATGCTTATCATTAGGAATAACTAGAACAGTTTAGCCCTTTAAGTCTCTTGCTCCATTCTCCATGTTGTTGATCTAAGAACCAAACACCCACATATTTTAAAGGATGCTTCATCCAAAGATGAGTACCCCAGGGCATGGAAACAAATAAAATTGGCCCTCAGGCTCTTGAAAGCAATTTGATTTGCAAATGAGCATCACTCCAACCCATTCTGCCTTTTAATCTGACAGTTTTCTGGTCCCCAACAGTGGGTTCCCAAGTGACAGGAGCCACCAGCAGGGGCATTTCCAAGAGCAAAGGCATGACAAGATTCTCCTGCAGATACCCAGTATGAGACTTTGTTCAGAATCAACTGAATTAATTGCTCTCAAGCAAACACAGATGTGGTTACAGAAGCTTAATCCTCCTGTAGCCGCCCACCAAAGTAAAGCCTTTTTAAGAGATTAGTTTATGACCCAGCAAACCCTCTTCCTATTACTTATGATCTTGCTCAAAATAAACATAACAGTAGGAGTTTCTCAAAACCTGGAAATAATTTCAGTAAGACTTACCTGCTTGACTGAGCAGTTGAGCTGATCTTTCTAAATTAGACCATCCTTCATTGTCAAAGCCAAACCTGAAAGGCCAGATGGCAGCAGAGACCTCTGTGGCTGGTGCCTGAGGAATTGTTTTAATGATAATTTAGGATGAATGAACAATGGCAGTTTCAGCGATCCACTCTTCTCCACCTCTCTCCACCAAAATTCATATTTCAGCAAAGGATATTTTTTAGGCATCTGCCCACAGCTAATGCATAATAGTACGGAGATATTTGCTAGTAGGTATTTTATAATCTGTGAATTTCTAGCTTAGGCTTGGAAGTTAGGAAGAATGTTTGGAAAGTGATATTTCTGATAAGCATTGTTTATAATAGCAAAAAATTAGAAACAACCTGGCTGTTGTTTCAATAGGAAAAATAGGAAAATGAATAAAAAAATGATCATACATAAAATGGAATACTACACAGCCCTAATAAATGAATTAGGGCCACATATTTCCATATGGATGAATCTCACCAGGATTATTTTAAATAAAAAATTAAGTTGCAAAATATATATGTCAGATGTTATTTAGATAAAGTTAAAAACATGGAAAAATACAATATTGTATAGAGGTGTGTCATGTGTAGTAACAATATAAAGAAATGCATGAATATGATAACAAGCATATGCAGGAAGAGGTTACCCTTATATCAGAGAATGAGACCACAGAGGGATACACAGAGTCCTTTACCATATTTACAGAGTGGTCTGCCAACTCTGAGTTATACACGGTGTTGCTCCCCACTGCACTGGCAAGGCCAAGGTTCAGGAGCACAGCACCCTCTGAAGAGTCCTCTTTTGAGCCCATGGGCCCAGTCAGAGAATGCAGTGCCCAACCCTAACCATCTATTTCAAACTAATACCAACCGATCAACAATAGGGATCCTGTGAAAGAGTATGGCCAGATTAGACCAACTCTATCACCACAACTGAAAAAAACAACTCAATGTGGAACATACAAGTTCAAGCTGAGAGAAGGGTAAGCACCACCTCTTTGCATAGGAGGGCCACCACTTAACCTAAACAGCTCATTGTGCTACAGCAGTGGGGTGTGAATCTCATCTCTATGCAAGAAATATTACTCAGTTTACCGAATGTCCTATAAAGAGAACAGAACCATCAAGAGAGACTTCAAGAGGCATGATTATATTAATCAAATTATGCCTTTTCACGTAACTACATACCTATGATTAACTCTGGCTCTCATCACTCCAAAACCTGTTATTCCCACGTCAGTAAATGCTACCACCCTCCACCCAGTTGCTCAAGCCAAAACATAGACGTCATCCTTGATTCTTTCCTTCTTCTCATTCAGTGTCATCTAATCCATCAGCAACTCCTATCAGCTTTACTTTCAAAATATATTGTAAGTCTATCCACTCCTCTCCAACTCCAGGGCCACGGCCCCCATCCAAACTTCCAGGGTCTCTCTCCTGGACAACTGAAAAAGCCTCATAACTTATCTCCCTGCTTCTACTCTAAAATCCATTCTTCACAGAGCAGCCAAGTTAATATATATCATGTTTCTTCATGCTCCTGCTTGAAATATTCTGGTGGCTTCCAATTCAAGAAAAATAAAGTCAGAACTCCTTTCTGTGCTCTGTAGGCCGTATATCATATAAAATTCTATATCAAAACTTTTAATGACTTACCCCTCTTCCCAATTTCTTCTCATAGGTTTTATGCCGTAGTCCTAATCCCAACAACCCCACACCAACAAGCAGCCACAAAACTAAACAGAAACCAGAAATAATTGTTTAGAAGAAACTAAGTTTCTTTTTTAAAAAAATAATTTTATGAAAATATTGAATTTATTGGCCAAGATTTTATGCAAAGGGGCAATGTCTAGTTCCTAGGTTAATTTTCATGTGTGACACGCATATATAACCCATACTTTAAACTCAGGTTTCAAAGAAGCTTCCCTAAAAATGTTCCAAGAACCATGAACTAAAATAAAAATAAATCACAAATATATACAAGAAATAATACACCAGAAAGCAAGTCTCCATGAGCAGGAACCACAGCAAAAACACCCTGCTGAATCAAACCCAAAATACTTCAGATATTAAAAATTTTAGAATCGAATATAAAATAAGCATGCTTAACACGTTTAGAAAAATAAAAGAGGATATTCAATGGGATAACTAAGAAATATGAGATTAAATTAATGGGCAAGAAAATTTGTAAAGAAATTAAATAGACTTCTAGAAATAAAATTATATAATAATTATAACAATTAAAATTAGAAACTCAATGGACAAGATAAAAAGCAGATTAGACAAAACTTAATGGAGAACTAGTACAAGGGGCAGCTTAAAAACAAAGGTAGAGAATATGAAAGAGGTTAAGGGACATGAAGAAGAGAATAAGAAGATCCAACACATATCTAACTGGAGTCAAAAAAGGAGAGAAGAGAAAGAATGGGGAAGAGGTAATATTTGCAGAAATAATGCTGAGAATTTTCCAGAATTGATAAAAAAACATGACTCCTAAGATTCAAAAAGCCCAAACACTCGCAAGTAAGGGAGGGGCTGGATCCGCATCCAGATGTATTACAGTGAAACTCAGAACACCAAAACAAAGAAAAATCTTAAATGCTGCCAGAGAGAAAAGCCACTGTATCTTCAAAAGAGCAAAGATTACACTGATGGCTGACTTCCCAAGAGCAAAAATGGAAGTCAGACGATAGGGGAATACTATCTTTAATGTTCTGAGAAAAAAATAACCAACTACTGAAAAAAAGAAATTGAAGGTATAATTTCCAACCTAGAAAGAGGAGTGGAGAGGAGAAGGATAAGAAAAAAGGAAAAAGAAAACCCAATCAATGCAAAAGCAAGAAGAAAAAAGAGGAAAAATATGCCTAGAGAAAGTAGAAAAAGCAAAAACAAAGTAAGAGTATGGAAATAAATCATAACGCAAGGGAAATCATGACAAAAATAAATTACATTTCAAGTTAAAAGACAAAGATTGACATTCTAGTAAAAGCAAACAATGGAGACAGTAAGGAGATCAGTGGTTGCCAGGGTCTGGAGGAAGGAGGGAAGGATGAATTGGTTGAGCACATTACCATGCTTATGACAGTGAAACTATTCTGTATGACACTGTATAGTGGATAAATGTCATTATACATTTGTCAAAACCCACAGAACACATAAAAAAAGAGTGAATTCGAATATAAAGTGTGGACTTCAGTGAATAATAATGTATCAGTATTGGCTCATCAATTGTAATAATGCAAGATGTTAATAATGGTGGAAACTGAGGAGGTGGGAGTGTGAGCCGGTATATGCGAACTCCACACTTTCTGCTCAATTTGTCTGTAAACCTAAAACTGCTCTGAAAAATAAAATCTATTAATTTTTTTTAAAAAAGCAGACAGTTATTGCCATTGGCAGGGGGAGGGAGGGATAAACAGGCAGAGCACAGAGGATTTTTAAGGCAGTGACACTATGCCATATGATATTACAATGGTGGATATATATCATTATACATTCATCAAAAACCACAGAATGTACAACATCAAGAATGAGTCCTAATGTAAACAAAGGGCTTTGGGTGATAGTCCTGTTTCATTGTAGGTTCATCAGTTGTGGTAGGGCAGGTCACTAGCAGGGAAGGCTGTGTATATGTGGGCTCAGAGGGTCCTATGGGAAATCTCTGTACTTTCTGCTCAATTCTGCTGTGAACCAAAAATGGGTCCAAAAAATAAAGCTTGTTTTGGAAAATCATACAAAGCTATCTAAACAACTTTGTAAATAAGTTGTTTCAAGTGCCTCAATTTGATGAATGAATTAAATAATTTAATAATAATAGTAATAATAAAGACAAAGATTATCAGGACTAAAAACAAACAAACAAAAGCCACCAGATGCTGATTTCAAGGGACAGACCAAAAGTATAAGAATACATACAAAAAAAAAAAAAAAAAACCACCTAAATTTAAATTTTTCCCCTAAATTTTAATATAACTTTTTCAAATTATGATGGAACATATATGAAGGGGTTTATCTAATGATCTTACTGCTTCATGACATTTCTTTTAGAAATATATTAAAATTTTATTTAGCTTCTTAATTGTTTTTTAGCTCTTTACACCATAAGATTCTGTCTTCTCTAGTAAAGCATCAAGTCATTGACGGTAGAGACCAGTTTTTATATATCTTTGTATTCTACATAATGCTATGGAGTTATGCAGTATGTTATATCCTAATACACTATCTGCAAATGTTACACATTCAATAAACATTTTTATTTTATCTAGTATATTTTGAGATGAGTCAGACTGAATAGTAAACTAATTTCATGCCTGAGTTTCCAGCTCATCAATATTCCAAACATTAACATATTAAATCTCCCAAAAAAGAACAAGAAATGAAATAAATGGTCTCAACTATTACAACAAAATATTTTGGAAATCCTACCTGTTAAATCTACATTAGAAGTGAAACAAAACTAATACAGAGTATTTATGGTTGAAAAAATACAATATCAGAGATTTGCTTTAAAGTATTTTACCAAAAAATATAAGGAAGATAGGTATTAACAACATTAGCAAATGTTAATAATTGTTGGAACTGCTTTAAGGGTACATGAGGGTTCATCATACTCTTTAATCTCATATGTCTGAAAATTTATGATTTATAATAAAATGCTTTTTTTTAAACATCTTTATTGGAGTATAATTGCTTTACACTGTTGTGTTGGTTTCTGCTGAATAACAAAGTGAATCAGCTATCTGCATACGTATATCCCCATATCCCCTCCCTCTTGCGTCTCCCTCCCACCCTCCCTATCCCACCCCTCTAGGTGGTGACAAAGCTGATCTCCCTGTGCTATGCAGCTGCTTCCGACTAGCTATCTATTTTACATTTGGTAGTGTATATATGTCAATGCCACTCTCTCACTTCGTCCCAGCTTACACTTCCCCCCTCCATGTCCTCAAGTCCATTCTCTACATTTGCGTCTTTATTCCTGTCCTACCCCTAGGTTCTTCAGAACCTTTTTTTTTTTTTTTTTAGATTCCATATATATGTGTTAGCATATGGTATTTGTTTTTCTCTTTCTCACTTACTTCACTCTTTATGACAGACTCTAGGTCCATCCACCTCACTACAAATAACTCAATTTCACTTCTTTTATTTACATTCCCACCAACAGTGCAAGAGGGTTCTGTTTTCTCCACACCCTCTCCAGCATTTATTGTCTGTAGATTTTTTGATGATGGCCATTCTGACTGGTGTGAGGTGATACCTCATTGTAGTTTTGATTTGCATTTCTCTAACGATTTGTGATGTTGAGCATCTTTTCATGTGTTTGTTGGAGAAATATCTATTTAGGTCTTCTGCCCATTTTTGGATTGGGTTGTTTGTTTTTTTGATATTGAGCTGCATGAGCTGCTTGTATATTTTGGGGTTTAATTCTTTGTCAGTTGCTTCATTTGCAAATATTTCCTCCCATTCTGAGGGTTGTCCTTTTGTCTTTTTTCTGGTTTCCTTTGCTGTGCAAAAGCTTTTAAGTTTCATTAGGTCCCATTTGTTTATTTTTGTTTTTATTTCCATTTCTCTAGGAGGTGGGTCAAAAAGGATCTTGTGGGCTTCCCTGGTGGCGCAGTGGTTAAGAATCTGCCTGCCAATGCAGGGGACACGGGTTCGAGCTCTGGTCTGGGAAGATCCCACATGCCGCGGAGCAACTAAGCCCATGAGCCACAACTACTGAGCCTGCATGTCTGGAGCCTGTGCTCCGCAACGGGAGAGGCCGCAACAATGAGAGGCCCACACACCGCGATTTAGAGTGGCCCCCACTCGCTGCAACTGGAGAAAGCCCTCGCACAGAAACGAAGACCCAACACAGCCAAAAATAAATATAAATTAATTAATTAATTAAAAAAAAAAAAAAAAGGATCTTGCTGTGATTTATGTCATACAGTGTTCTGCCTATGTTTTCCTCTAAGAGTTTTATAATGTCTGGCCTTACATTTAGGTCTTTAATCCATTTTGAATTTATTTTTGTATATGGTGTTAGGAAGTGTTCTAATTTCATTCTTTTACATGTAGCTGTCCAGTTTTCCCAGCACCACTTATTGAAGAGGCTGTCTTTTCTCCATCAGATACTCGTTGACTCCTTTATCAAAGATAAGGTGACCATATGTGCATGGGTTTATCTCCGGGCTTTCTATCCTGTTCCATTGATCTATATTTTTGTGTGTGTGCCAGTTCCATACTGTCTTGATTACTGTAGTTTTGTAATATAGTCTGAAGTCCAGGAACCTCAACATAATAAAGGCCATATATGATAATAAAATGCTTTTAAAAAGGAAGCAAAATTATACTCACAAAGTTTCATGTATTTTCCACTCTCTCTGAAAAGCATTTTAGGACTGTTTTTTGTTTGAAGATGAAAATCAAGGCTTTTCTTGGGACCAAATAGCATATTCAGCCCAATAATTAGCATCACTGTCCCTGTTAAAAAAAGAAAGATGAATATATTACATTCTAATCCAAAAAATCCTTCTAATGGTAAATTCCAGGAGCCTTGATTTCATTTAAATGGACATATCCTGAAAAATCAGTTATTGAGTTATCTCAGTACCTAAGTAATTACTCCAGTTTTAGTTTTGATAATTAGGATGATCATAAGAAATCAGGTAGGGTTCTAGAAATTATGCTTTACATTAAAAAACCCCAAACTTTTTCTGATGAGGGGTTACTTTGAATTTCCTGAGTGTTTCCTAGTTGTTAGGTTGGTGATAGTGTCGGTCACTGACTGTTGGTCATGCAGGGAAGGGTGGGGAGAAGAGAAAGCAGCCTTCTGGACTGCCTTAGGGACTCAGTCTTCTCCACTGAAGGGACCACAGGCACCGACCGAGTTGAGGAACAGAAGAGGAGGATTTGTAGGTTCTTAATACGGCAGTGTTTGTGGCAATAGTTCTGGCCTGGATTGTGGGTCCACACAGAGGATGCACGCTGGAATTCACACTAGGCCAAGAAAGATGAGCTTAACTGGGGTGCATTCCAATGTAGCTTACACATGAAGTCTACATACATCTAATGTTGTATATAATGAGAATGGAAACAGAGGTATGATTGAACAATATATAAATTAGAGAATGTCAAGTAAAAGTTATGCTTAGGTGGAAGGCTAAAAAAAAAAAAAAAAGTTATGTGCAATTTCCAGGAAATAGCAGGAGAAACCTAGACAATACATTTATATCTAGTTTCTGATCTAATACAGATTCTTTTCAAGCATTATTCAAAGCTACTCTGAACATTACTAATGTTCCTTAGTTTTTGTGGCCTTATCGACATAATGTCACTCTTACTAAAAAGAATTCTTAGTTGTTTGAAGCTGGAATAAAGCACGATTTCTGCAATTCCATAAGTAGTGAGAAGGAACTCAAAACACCCTTCATTCATAACATTCTAAAGAAAGAAATATATGCTTAGAATGGCTCTTACTTTCATTCGTTTGCTCCACATGGCAGACCCTCAAACAAGCTGGAGTAAGAAAAAAGCAGGGCATTGGATAGGAAGATAGAGCAGGAGAGAGTACACACACCTGAAAGAAATCAGAAGAAATACAAAGTTCGCAAAGCTGAGACTATCGCAGAGGAAATGCAGCAATGTATGTCTCTGATCAGCTGACAGCCTGGATGTCCCACCAGAAATAGCAAATCCTCAAAAGTTTTTAAAAATATCTCACATAATTGAAAAATACCTCTTCCAAATCAGCCTGTCCTGACAGATGTCTAGCTCATAGAGGAGAAAAGTTTATGTGAAAATGTACAGGGCAATTTGGATATATTCCAAGGGCACAAGGGGGAACTGCAGACGAACATAAGTAGAAGCCCAGACTTTTGTACAGCACTTACCCCAGCTGTAACCCCCTAAGAATTTGTCTAATCTGATGTGTGGTATCTCCCCCACTACACGGAAGCTCCAGGTGGGTAGGACCCTATGTCTCTTAAATCCCCTACACCTGGCACTGTGTCTGGACCATAGTAGGTGCACAAAAAATTTTTAATGAATAAATGAACAAATGGAAAAATGTCTGAACAAACAAGAACTGAATCCCCTATTATCATGTTTTGTCGCCTCAGTTTTTCAAAGATTTTATCCTGGAGGCTCTGGACATGTTTTACTTAAACTAAAATGACAGGCAATATCTGATCTGTGTCTGCTTGGTACACGTCAGTAATTTCACTATTGCCAGAAGACAATTTCTGAAATATTAAACTGAACTAAGTTTATGATATTTTAATTTTGGTACATAAGTTCATAACCACTGAAATGGAAGATATGTACTCTATGATTTGAGAATTTACCATTTACACTAAGATTCACATATGAAAAAATCTTTTGGAAAAAACAGGGTAAATAAAAACCATACATAAAATTCAGGGGAACCAAAAAAAATCACAGTTCCTATATATATTTACAAGCCTACCACCAAAATAGCAATGTGCGCGCCATGCTCATATTTTTTCCTTACATATCATATAATATAGGGTTACAGGGACCTCTTTTATACCTTATTATGGATTAAACTTGTTTTTTTCACAGCTATTCACTTCCAAGGCCTTTGCAGTAATAAATATTACTGAAACTCATTAATGAATTAAGAATTTCTTTTTAAATACTAATTTAGACATTCCTCCAGGTTTTTTTTTTTTAACCAAAAGAGTCTATTTCAATAAGAAAGGCAAGATCATCCTATTTATCTTAATCAGTCATGTAAAGTGCTAAATCCTAGTCAGCCCTGAAGGGAATTTTTGAGTAGTTACTTGAATCCAGACCTTTCACATGTACTCACCCAAAAGTACATCAGATCTTTCTCTAGCATACACACTTCCTGGGACAAATTTAAAAGCTGTGCACCATGCACAGAAAAATATTTCTAGAAGATAAAATACCATGGCAGTGGTCATGGCTTTCCCACGGCCTGACCCTGAGCTGATAAGGTGTCCAAGCACTTGAGGCCACATGGACGCCGTGAAGAGGGCGAGCACACAGCCAGAGAGAGCGGCTGCCCACGTGGGCAGGTAAAGGAGACCCAGAGCCGAGGTCGCTCCTGTTTGTGAGAGAGAGAAAGAAAAACAATCAGACAGGAAAGTCGTAATAGTCTCCTCCATTTTCTTAAAAAAAAAAAAAAAAAAAGAGGAATAATAAGCTTATAGGACAACCGATTTATAGCTATTTAGAGCCAGAAGGGACCTTAGGGGCATTCTGGTTCAATTTCTAGACTGGTGAGAAACTAAGGTCTTTGCAAGGTTAACATGCTTTGCGCAAGGTCATGCAGCTAGTTACTTGCACAACTGGAGGTGGAATGTGGGTCCAGTAAATCTCAGTCCAGTGCTATTTCTTCAGGAAGAACAGCAGGAGAGAAGAAGGCATTTTTAGGTTATTTGTGTTAAGATCCTTATAGCAAAAACTGGAAAAAAAAAAGGAAATTACCTGTAATACCAAAAATTTGTTAATTTAATTTAACCAGCCAGATCTAGGGCATTAGAAAGCATGCAGAGTCATGTTTGTAGAACATTTTTGTTAAGAAACTTTCTAAAGGAGTTTAAATGCTGCCCTTCGTCCCACAATATATAAGTTGACTTTACCAACCCCATAGCCCCCAAAGAAGCTGTGACTGAGACTGCATTTGTAGACTCACTGCTTTACAGTTCTGCAGGCAGTTCATTCATTCACACAACAGCCTCGGAGGTGGTGGGGGCTGTGCAATCTGCCTGGTCCACAGCAGGCACTTAGTAAATGTTTGCTAATTCGTTGAGCCAAATCTGAGGGAATATAACATTTCTCCATAGTCCTATGAAATCCGCTTTGAGACAGCAGCACAGCAGGGACTTACAGCACCCCATTTTGGAGCCATCAATATAACACCTTTGCAGAGAATATGACATCCTCTAGACATTGGACATTTCAGTCAATGTTTTATAACAGTGAGCCACCCTTCAAGTATGTCTACAGCAGCCTCCTTACTGCTTGCGGCAAGAACCCCGAGAAGAGGATCCAGCCAGCTTCTTAGTGCCCCATGGCACTCACCCGTCAGTAAGTTCTACTTGCACCATCACAGGACAATGCCATGTGACTGCCTATTCCTCCCCACTTCAAAAACAACCCACAGATTTTAACTCTATAGTTAGACCTTCAAAATCTTAGATCCAACAACAATTATTTTAATGATAAAAGTTTTTTTTTCATTTTGAAATGAACAAACATAATGCCTATTCACTGCAGAAATTTTAAAAATACAGAACTGTGAACAAGCAATTGAGGATCACCTAGGACTGAGATGCGATGATCCCAGCTAATACTCCTATGTATTTCCCCTATGTCTTTTTCTGTGTATACGCAGAAGTATTTTTACATAAATGGAATCGTACCACATATTGAGGATTGTATTCTGCTTTTTGTGGGACATTATACCAAGAACATTTTTTTCGTGTTATTAATGTTTTTCTTCTAAAACATGTTTATGTACGTACACTCTTGCACTGCATAAATACACACAAAAATAAGCAACCATTTTCCTATTCTTGGCCATTTAGGAAGCTACTGACACTGTGAGGAACATCTTTCTTTGTCAATTAATCTCTTACTACACCTCTGATTATTTCCTTAAAATAATTCTTAAAAAGATTCTTAGACGTACAACTACTATGTCAAGAGGCAAAAGCATTTTAAAGAGTCAAACTTATGGTCAACTGCCTTCCCGGGAGGTTATACCAGTTCTCACTTCCTCCAGAAACCCTGCCAGAAGTCCAAAAGGTGAGCCTTTTGAACCCTGCCAAAAGTATTTCTTTTTAAAAATCTTTACCAAATTAATGATTAAGTCATAGCATATTTTGATTTTCATTTATTTGATTATTAGGGAGAGAGAATTTTTCCTGTTTACCAGCTTATAATGACTATTTTTCAAAAGAATGAGTCCTAGTTTGATATTTTAATCTAAAGATATCAAAATGACTTTGTTGTGTCTGTCTTACTACAAAGAATTATTAGAAGGGAAAGAAAACATCTCTTCAAATTTCCCTCGACTGTTACCACTTTCATTTTTAATTTAGTTTCTATTTTTAAACAGGCTACATATTTTTAAATCCACTAAAACTGTACTTTTATCCTTTTTAATTTATTTTATTTATTTATTTTTGTCTGCGTTGCGTCTTCGTTGCTGCACGCGGGCTTTCTCTAGTTGCGGCAAGTGGCGGCTACTCTTCGTTGCGGTGCACGGGCTTCTCATTGCGGTGGCTTCTCTTGTTGCGGAGCACGGGCTCTAGGTGCGCGGGCTTCAGTAGTTGTGGCACGTGGCCTCAGTAGTTGTGGCTCACGGGCTCTAGAGCGCAGGCTCCGTAGTTGTGGTGCACGGGCTTAGTTGCTCCGTGGCATGTTGGATCCTCCCCGACCAGGGCTCGAACCCATGTCCCCTGCATTGGCAGGTGGATTCTTAACCACTGCGCCACCAGGGAAGCCCCTAAAATTGTACTTTTAAATAGATTATAAATTCAATCCAAACTCTGAAAGGTAAAAAAGAGTCCCTCTGTCCCCTGTCACCTATTAGTTCCCCTAGTGAAGGCCAACAGTGTTAGCATTTTCTTCTGCATCCTCCCAGAGATAGTCTGTGCACAGGAAGAAAAATGCCTGTGTGTGCATTTCCCTCTTTGTACACCAGTGGTAGCACATGATACACCGTTACTTTACCTTTTTCTCTTAACTATATAGCTCAACTATTTTTTGTTTGAGACAGAGTCCTCCCAAATAATCCCCCCCCCAGATCTTTACAACATCTAAGACACCAAGCAGAATTCATGGTAATTGAATATTCCAATGATATTTATAGTAACTAACATGTTCACTTTTAATAGATCAAGTTTCTCATATAATAAAACTGTAAATACACTGTATAGTACACTGGGGTCCTATCAGTGCATTTAGTAATTTATGCCTTTTTAAATAGAACTTTGATTTTACTAATTTAATTGCCATCAAGATCTAAAGTTCCTGTATCTTTGCATTTGGGAAATTCTATTGGTCACTTCCATAATTAATTTCATACTGGGACCCAGCTGGGACTTTAACTGTACAATGAAAAAATATGATTTCTTTTTCTGCATTCTGCTTTATGAGGTGTTTTCCAGAGACGAATCACAGTGAAAAGTGGGCACCACCTCTAGATAATTGTGAGCTCCTACTGAATTCAGGTGAGCAGACCATCAGAGAGGGAGACAGAGCTCACGAATTACGGCCCTGCTTTCCTCTCTACTGCAAACAGCCCATTAGAAGCCCTAAATCTGCTTGCCCCTAGGGCCTTTTATTTCACACTTCAGAGAGACAGTCAAACTAAATTAGGTTTAACTCTCGAGGCTATGTTTACTTATCTGGGGAAATAAGCATAAGCATAAAACAACAAGTTCACAGCTTTTCTGTTCTTTAAGTTTATGTTTCTGTGGACCTCAGTTTTCCCATGTTTGAAATGAAGCTGCTAATTACCTGCCCAATAAGCCTTTTGCTCCTATTCCATAAGAAAAGGCATGATATAAATGCTGCACAACTTTCAATGTATTTCATGTTCATTTTCCTAATTGCATAGAGATTAAGAAGCTATATATGCTCACTGCACACTCCACATTTACAAAGTTCCCTGGCCATTTTTGTGCGGAATCTCAGGAGGCATTTCTCTGATGAGAAGAAAGGTTACTCCTACATTATATTCACACAAGCATCCCCATATGGAATGTCTACCCGAAAATACACAAGCAAGTAAAAACAGCTGAACCTGACTGCAACTGTTTGCTCACACAGCTCCAGGAGGATGAGGACCTCATTAACCTCAGGAATTAAGTAGCCTATTTGGATGACATACACGTCTTCATGCAAGGATGATGGCACTGAGGGTGCACAGAAACGTACCTACGAGGTTATTTAACCCTCATCTTCCATTACTGTTACGTGTAGTCTCACAAACCCACGCCCAGCCTCTAGTACAAAACTCTGCATCACCTGCTTAATTAAAATGTATAAGGACATCTCTCCTCACAGAAACCAAACATAGTATTTGCCCTGTCACAGAGCAGGAATTTTTTTATTTAACACTAAAACTGACTCTCACCATTCCTGCCTTTTAAGGGGAAGGGAGCAGAGTGGCATAATTCAGTTTCAGTCACAGTAATGAAATGGTCATAATCATAAAAATAAGTAGATTGCTCCAGAAATATGATAGTTTTCATTGATATTCTATATTCCTGAAGGGTGTGAATGGGCAGAGAGGGTCCAAGCCTTTGAATAAGCAAACATGGACCCCAAGGCTGGGTAGAGGAGTGAGGGCCAAACTGTTACACACAAAAGAGAAAGGGAAATTGAGCTTTATTGTGGAGTCCCAAAGGAAGGTATTCCTGAAAACAGATGCTCTTGGAGAGGGGAAGAGGTCTGGCAAAGTGGCAATGTCTGACCCTCCATCTCCTCAGACTGTCAATAAAACTGTTCCGGGCTTCCCTGGTGGCGCAGTCGTTGAGAATCTGCCTGCCAATGCAGGGGACACGGGTTCGAGCCCTGGTCTGGGAAGATCCCACCTGCCGCGGAGCAACTAGGCCCGTGAGCCACAATTACTGAGCCTGCGCGTCTGGAGCCTGTGCTCCACAATGGGAGAGGCCGCGATAGTGAGAGGCCAGCGCACCGGCGGTGAAGAGTGGCCCTCGCTTGCCGCAACTAGAGGAAGCCCTCGCACAGAAACGAAGACCCAACACAGCCATAAATAAATAAATAAATAAATAAAATTTTTAAAAAAAAACACAACTGTTCCTTACATCTGTGCCTGGATAAGTCATTTAGGAGGCGAGGGAGAGTATGTCAGCCCAGTCGGGGGATAAGACAGCTAAGGAGGAGAGGGAAAGTGAAGGAGGAGGAAGCAGCGACCTGGAACCAGTAGCCACTGGTAACCGTGGTGACATCTGGGTTTTAGTGGCTGCACTTGGTGAGACTCTCCCACCGGGCAACAGCACATGTTGTATGGTCATCTCCTTCCACTCCAGGGGCACATGGAGTAAGTTGGACAATTGCAAGTAAATTGGACAACGAAGCATTTCTGTAGGGAAACCACACACCTGTCATCCACCAGGTTAAACTGGAACCAGGAAACCATGAACAAGGCGAAAGCATCAATCCACTCGCCAAGCCCAGCAGAACTGCACCTCTGTAAAAAAAAATGACACGTTATAGGACATCTGACATTGTTACTACTCCATTGTCCCAGATATAAAACAGATATGTATCTCCTACCTCTAGGCACATCCAAAAGATAATATGAGTATGAAACAACCAATGAGATAATGAAAGCCCACTGGGAACCAATATTATATACATTCAGAACATTGACATAAAAGCACCTCTGACTTGAGATAAACGATATCTGCAGTCTTTCATGGTCAGTGTAAACACAGAAATTGAGTTTTCTCAGACTATTAAATTATAGTTCATATTGGCCACGTGACATTTTAAATGACTCTGCCAAAGATAAAAAGAAAAAGACACTAGGAATAGTTTCTATTTAGTGTGCCTCTTTTCATTCTTTTCTCAACCTCAATACTGCTTTTATCAATAGTCTCTGCCTTCCTGGGACTGATGTGAGTTTGGTAAATAATTAATAGTTGTCTGTTTTTAAAAACAACCACAAACTATTTCATTCTTTTGCTACTTTGGCAAAAACTTGGAGGAGGAGGAAAAAAAAAGAATTTAAACTTTAGGGGAAAATCCAGCAGCAATAAAAGCTACAACATGGCACTCAGTGAAACAGCTATAATATAAATAAGCTAAAAAACATAGTACTTACTACATACCAGGCACTGTTTGAAGATTTTTACATATATTAGCTCATCTAACACTCACAAGTCTGTAGGTAAATGCAATAATTATCCCCATTTTGCAGGGGAGGACACTGGGGGAAAGAGCACTAAGAAACCTGCCACAGATTGTACACAGTCGCCCACATAGGACTAAGAATCCAAAAAAGCCCCTCCAGCTCTGGAGTGAGGCTCTCAGCCGCTCTCCTGCCTATCCCCACCTTCTAAGGTTAAGAGTGGTCCTGGGTCTACAGGAGAGAGAAAAGGCTGGCGAGGACACTGTTGATCATTGTCTATCCCCAAGTCAACGACAAATGTTTATGAGGACCTACTGTGTGCCAGGCTCTGTTCTAGGGGCTTGGGATGCGTCAGTGAACAAAGATCCCTTTCCTTCATGCGCTCACATTCCAGTGGGGGAGAGGGCCAGACAATAAACACAGTTAGAAAATAACACAGGATATTAGAAGGTAGAAAACAGCACAGAAGAGGGAGAGTTTTGGGGTTGGGAGTGCTGGGGTGGGCTAATGGGAAGTTGGAACATGAGGCTAAGACCGTGTCCTGCTCCCTCATCCTCCCAGGCTCTGTGGTCTGCACTGATCCTCTGGTTTCCCAAAGTCCCCTCAGCACCATCTGCGCCTGTCTCTCACCTTCCTCCCATCTCCCACATCTTCAGCCCATCAAAACAGATTTATGACCCATTCCCTTAAGTAGAATCTAGAGAATTTGAGAGAGCAATTCCTACTATGACGGTCATAGGTGATGATGATCTAATGCAACATTTCTCAGACGGGGTTCTGAGAAACATCAATTTTATGATGTGTTGATAGGTGTTCTCACAAAGAGATTCCATGTTCGAGTAAGTTGGAGAAACTCCCGAGAGTCTCTGTGATGCTAATTTGCCTTGTGAATCACAAAGGAAGATGAAGTACAGTGTTTCCAAAACCTACTTGATCTAAAAGAGGTTTGGGTTTTGCTTGTTTTTTGTCTCAGATTACCCAGTAACATCTCAAGAAACCAGTGTTCCACACAACACAATTTGGGAAATGCTGGTCTCAGGCGTTGCATCTCCATCTTCAATGTGTCACTCCAGCATACAAAATCATAAAATGAAAACCCTCATTTTAAAGGTGAGCAAAACAAGGCCAGGGATGTCAGGCGACTGGTCCAAAGCTGAATGGTGAATTGCTGTCAGCCAACCAGCTCTCAAGACTGGCCTCGGATTCCTGGTCCAGTTCTCCTGTTGCTCTTCCGCACGTCTTACGCTTGTTTTCATGGGAGCTTTGGACATGAAGCTTTAACACATAAGAATAAACTCCTTCCCTCCCCCTCTCTTCTTCTGTGCCTTTCTTCCTTCTCTCCCCTCCTCCTCAGTATGCCAGAGCATCCAAGATCAAAAAGATATAGACTCTGGATGAGATCACATATGTACACTTCCTAGCTCAGGGCCGGACACAGAGGAAATCATAAGTATTAGTTCCTTTTCCCATTCCTGGCCCTCAAAGAGTTTAGTGTCGAGAAAGGATGAAGGACATAAAATAACTGTAGTATAAACAATTTGTAATACAGAATAATAATAAGAGATGTACAAGGAGGTGGGGGTGGGATGGGCATTCAAGGTAGTCTGTGGGATAATCAGAGAAGACTTCACAGAGGAGATGCATGACCTGGGTTTTGAAGGGTGAGTAAGAGCTTGCCAAGACATCAAGGCAGAGAAGGTAGCCCAGACACAGGGAAGAGCACGTACATGCAGATGGAGGACTGGGACAATCTGGCACGTCTAGGGAACTGAAAGTGATTTCAGCCCAGGTGAAGCATGGGGATAAGGCAGGGAGCATCTTTAAAAAATTAAGTGAGGGTGAGGGTGCAGATCCTGTCTCATATGACCTGGTTTGGGGGAGAAAAACTGCTGAAAGGTTTTAAGCAAAAGAGTGATGGAGTCAGGTGTGCATTTTAGAGATCTCACTCTCAGTGTGGAGATGGCCACACTGCAGAGAGGCCATTAGAAGACCAGAGCAGTAGCCTGATGAAAGATGGGAGGATCCACTAAGGAGATATGGTGGGGGATAGGGAGGGAGGGACAGATGCTTTAAGAGAAGTAGTAGAATCGACTGGACTTAATACCAAGTGAGATGCAGAAAATGAGGAAGACACACAATTCTAAGACGACTCCTGGTTTCCAGCTTAGACGGTAGAGGGATAGATAGAGTAAACCAAGGCCCGGAGGAGGAAGGACATGTCTGGGTAGTGAAAACTACTGAGCCAGACTTGGACACACTGCATGTGAGACAACTGTGGGATGTGCCCAGACATCCTCTGCGGAAAGAGCCAGTGTGTCTCCATATGTGGGAATTTCAGCGTTTTTGGAGAAAACAGATATCTGAGGCAGAAGTTTTAAGGGTTCCTCCCATCTTTTTACTTGAAAGGCTGGACCTGGCCATGGGAGAAAAGAGGTGTCAGGAAGAGTAGAGAGAGGGTCAGTGAGGACCAAGCACAGGAACCAGCACTTAAGCTCAAGACTGCTAACTCCTTGGGAGCCCCACGGCTGGAACAAGTCCCAAAGTACAGAGGATGCAGAGCTCCCCCAGGCTTCCCTCCTTTGCAGAGATTAAAGCTGTCTGCCTTGCTGCCAACCTGGTCTTTCATCAAGGCCCTCTGGTCTCGTCCTACCCAGTGCCCATAACTGTAATAGGGGGATCTGGAGGAATGCCATGCTTTCCCTGCCACTGAGAACGCTCTTCTTGGCAGGAATTCCTCAGCGTGCCCATGCAGGAGCTCCCAGGACCTCTCACTTAGCCGTGCACTATCCTCAGTCCTCCCTCATCTACCTCCCAGCAATCCCTCAGCACTGGGGCAAATACCCCTCCAGCTCCGTCATCTCCAGAGTAGATCCAGTACTGTCCTACTGCAGTAATGTCCTGCAATGTTTCTGACATCTAGGGAAAGAGGAACACGAAACATCTGGCTGGTGCAGATCTAGCTGCTCAAACAGAGGAGGAATTTCTTCAACAATACTAGCCAATTTCTGGATTGCTTCCAAACCCAAACTCACCCAAATGGGTTAGGATCTGGCCCTGGATGGGGATGCCCACTCACTGCCCATCTGGAAACAACAGAGACTTCTCCAAAAATCCAGTGGGTAAGGAACATGAGACTGCCAAAGGCAGCCCCTGCCAACAACCAGTTCGGTCTAGAAGCCATCACCCTGGCTGCCTCACCAGACTTCTTCCCCGCAGGTCTACAGCAGGCACCATCTAGAATGAAAAATGGAAAAGGATCAGTTACATGGAAATTTACCCTCTATATTTAACAGAATGGTACCTGGCTTCAAGGACCTTACTTCAGAAGAGGAGATGAGACCCAATCCAAAGCAGAATGTGCTGGGAGATAGTCAGTGGGAGAGGTTATTTCAGGCAGGCTAGATTGGGAACGATTTAGGCAGAACAAATCATTTTGGAATTTGACAACTGAAAATGCAGATATTTATTTACTTCTTTAAAGTGAAATTAACAGTATGAGCTAAAATATATGTACGAAAAGTGAAAGGTATGTTCAGGGAACAAATGCAGTCCACCTTGAGTGGAACACTTTCAGAATATCAGGCTGCTTCTCCCCAAAAGAAAAGGGCTCTCATCAGCTTGGTGCTTTGTGACCACCTAGAGGGGTGGGACAGGGAGGGTGGGAGGGAGGGAGATGCAAGAGGGAAGAGATATGGGGACATATGTATATGTATAGCTGATTCACTTTGTTATAAAGCAGAAACTGACACACCAGTGTAAAGCAATTATACTCTAATAAAGATGTTTAAAAAAAAAAATAGCCCTGAGGATAGGGCAAAATAATTACTCTTCTTTGCATGTCTTTGGATGGTTTCACTGGATAAGTTTAATATACATTAAAAAAAAATAACAGTAAAGGAAGGGAATGTGCTAATGTGGCAAAACTTCCCCAGTTTTGATGATGTCAGTGGACAGTATTCATTTAATCCCTCCCTAGAACTCATTTGTGTATACCCCTCTCCTTTTCTCTCACCCCTTCTCATCTTTACTCCCCTCATAGTATCTCCCATTCTGAGGTCTCAACAAACAATTTAGCATGTGTAATAAATATAAATACTGAATTTAAAAAAAAAAAAAAAAGCACAGGGCTCTCGTCTAACCCTCTGTGTCCCCGGAGTGACAACAGTGCATCGCCTGAGCAGTTACCATGGGCCAGGCCCTATGCCCAGCCCTTTACATGAACTCATTTAATCTTCACAACCATTTTACGAGGTAGCCTCTATTACTAATCCCATTTCACAGATTAAAAAACTGAGGCCCAGAGGAAGCAAGTAACTTGCCCAAGATCATACAGCTGGTAAAGAGAGCTTAGGCAGCACCTGTGTACTTGACTATACTATACTTCCCGGGACTGTTTAACCACGAGGTCTCAGTTTGTTGCATTAATGACTTCACATACAGAAATGTAACAACTCGAGAAAATGCTGGCAGGAGAATTTCTTTGTAAGAACAGAGAACCTGCTGTGTAGATGCTTCATGACACTGAGAAGCCCTCTCCAGGATAGAAAGAAAACTTCGGGTCTGCCTGTGAGGGTGACAGCCCGATTTCACAAAGAGGAAGAAAGCCATTCTGCCAATAAAGGAGTGAGAGGAAGGAGAAGCAGAGCTGAAAGCTATAGGGATGAGGGAGAGAAGATGTGAAGACGGAAGGAGGCCAGGGCCTGGAGGCTAGGAGACAGTCTTTGGAGAAGAGAGAAGCCTAAACTGCATTTGCTGATTAACACTGCTGCATACTATGGTGGGTGACCCTCCCCCAAGACCCAGCAAATCTTCAATAAAGCTACCCCCAAAAATGCCTGGGATGATCAGATATCCTGGGGAAGCTGGTGAGAAGTCAAGTTTTGTAAATGGGGCACAGTGCAAAAACAGGAAGGGACCAACAACTGGGTCACATAAATTTAAAACAGAGGTGAGAAAGAAGAAAACTCCAGTCGGGAAATGTAAGTGATACCCTGAATCCAGATCCTTATCAGGCTGTACCTGTGAAATGTGCTGCCTGAGTTTCTACGCCACGTTAGCGATTTATGAAATATAAAACATATATTAGGGCACTAGACCGAGTTCTAAATGTTCTAATTAATATCAATGTCCCTAGACCAATTTACGTGCATGATGTTCCCTTGTTCTCACTAACCCCACTTCATGCCAAAATTGGGGCCAAGGGGGAATTATGCAAGCCCTTTGTTCATGGTGAGCCAAACCCTCTAAACTTCCATTAATCTGTGAGATTTCTCCTTGTATTTACAAAAGAACAGCGACTCACTGAGAGTTACACACAAAGCCAGGAGCAAGTTATGTAGAATCTAGTAACACTTCTCCCTTCTTTTCAGAAAAGTCTCAAGTTAGCATGTGAAGCAAATGTCCAAGTTTGTTTGTCAGCTCCAGACAGGTGATCTGAAAGGTGGTATGAATATGTAGGATTTCCTTTCTTTTTTTTTAATTAATTAATTTATTTATTTATTTTTGGCTGCGTTGGGTCTTTGTTGCTGCGCGCGGGTTTCTCTAGTTGCGGCGAGCAGAGGCTACTCTTCGTTGCGGTGCGCGGGCTTCTCATTGCGGTGGCTTCTCTTGTTGTGGACCATGGGCTCTAGGCGCGCGGGCTTCAGTAGTTGTGGCACACAGGCTCAGTAGTTGTGGCTTGCGGGCTCCAGAGTGCAGGCTCAGTAGTTGTGGCGCATGGGCTTAGTTGCTCCACGGCATGTGGGATCTTCCCGGACCAGGGATCAAACCCGTGTCCCCTGCATTGGCAGGCGGATTCTCAACCTCTGTGCCACCAGGGAAGTCCCTCCTTTCTTTTTAAATTTCATATTTGGAGCTTAAATATCTTCAGAGTTGGGCCCGGGGCGGGGCGGAAACAAAAGCAAAAAACAAACAAACCAAAGAAAACCCAAACAAACCCATGCAGTTCCCACCGTCCTCGTCCTGGAAAGTCCTGTCCAGAGGGAAAGAGGAGGAAGACAGAGCTGAAAGCCAGCAGGGAGTATGAGGCCTGGGTCTACTCTCGCACTCCATGCTGAGACAAGCCAGAGATGGATTGCTATGGTCACCCTCTATGCTGGCAAGGAAAAGGTGCCTTCTGCCTAGATAACCGTCCACTACCTGTGCTGGCTACTCTTGCAGAGGGAGAAAAAGTAGAAACGGAGATAGAGTGCAGAAAGACTAGTTTTATCTTTCCAAGATGTGTTACATTCAGATAAGAAACGTAAATAAACTGTGCAAGAGAGAAAATCCCTAAATAAACTGGGCCTACACTTAACCTGTGTAAATGCGATCAAGTGTGGCGATGGTACTTAATGTCCGTATCACTCTGTTGGACATCTGAGAAGTCCAGACTGGGTTCAGTGAAGTGTACCAAATGCGGAGAACAACAAGAAGAATCTGTCCTAAAATGAATCCCCAGATTCTGAAGTACCTGTAAGGACAGAAGTATTTTTAACAACTTTTTATGTGGTTTCAATGTACTATGTCCATTGTGAATTTCACAGTGCCATAGAAGGAGTATATGAGGTAGTCTTGTTGGTAATCTACATGACTTAGCCTTTGTATAGCCCGTTACCTAGGCAACTTGTTATAATGCCTTCATTCTCACAACATTATTGAGACTGATGGCAAATATTCACATCCCGATTTTGTGAAGAGAAAAGTGAGACTTCTACAAGGCCTTATGCAAGGTAAATACTATATCTTGCAACTCCTGGTCCCAACCTTCCCTTTGGTAACTGACCACATTTGTTTGTCTGTAGGCACAAGATATGAACCATACCTTTGCAAACCACTTCCTGTCCACCACGTCACGGCTTGCACTACCAGTGAGGAAGACAGACGGAGTGCAAGAACCAAGAGCCGAAGTTAGGCATTTGGAGCCTGGAAGGAGGCTATGCTGCCTGCAGATTAAGGAGAGCTGAACGTTTCTGGCAATCATGCATTGGTATTCGATGATCTGCATTTGATAACGGCTGTGTCTGGTACCATGGTTACACTCGGGAAGACAGAGTTAATATATAATTATCTGCGTGCATAAATCTTTTTGAAAATTTTTATTGAGATAGCATTCATACCATAAATTCACTCTGTTAAAGTGTATGATTCAATGGTTCTTAATACATTCACAAAGTTGTGCAACTCTTACCACTATCTAATTCCAGAACATTTTCATCACCCCAGGAAGAAACCTGTGCCCAATAGCAGTCACTCCCTTCCCTCCTCTTCCCCCCAACTCCGACCCCCAGCCCCCGGCAATCACTTATCTACTTCCTATCTGTATGGATTTTTCCTATTCTGGACATTTCATATAAATGAAATCATAAAATATGCAGCCTTCTGTGACTGTTTTTTTTTCACTTAGCATAATGTTTTCGAGGTTCATCCATGTTGATGGGCCTAGCGACTATCATACTAAGTGAAGTAAGCCAAACGGAGAAAGACAAATATCATATGATATCACTTATATGTGGAATCTTACAAAAAAAAAAAAAAAGATACAAATGAATTTATTTGCAAAAGAGAAAGAGATTCACAGACATAGAAAACAAACTTATGGTTACCAATGAGAAAAGTAAGGGGGGGGAAGGACAATTAGGAGGTTGGGATTAACATATACACAATGCTATATATAAAATAGATAACCAACAAGGACCTACTGTATGGCACAGGGAACTATTCTCAGTATTTTGTAATAACCTATAGGGAAAAAGAATCTGAAAAATATGTTATATTATATATAAAACTGAATCACTGTGCTGTATACCTGAAACTAACATGACATTGTAAACCAATTAAACTTCAATAAAATCTTTTTTTAAAAAAGGTCCATGCATGTAGTACCATGTATCAGTGCTTCATTCCTTTTTATGGCTAAATAATATCCCATGGCATGGATATACTGCCTTTTGTTTATCCATTCATCAGTTGATGGGCATTTGGGTTGTTTCTACTTTTTGGCTACTATGAATAATGCTGTTATGAACATTTGTGTACCAGGTCTTGGGTGAACATATGTTTCCATTTTTCTTGGGTCTATACCAAGGAGTGGAGGTGTTGGGTCATATGACAACCATGTTCAACATATTGAGGAACTGCCAAACTGTTCTCCAAATCAGCTGCACCATTTTACATTTCCACCAGCAATGTGTGAGGGTTTCAATTTCTTCATATCCTTGTCAACACTTATTGTCTATGTTTTTGATTGTACCCATTTTAGTGGGTCAAGGTATTTAAGGTCAAAAATAACCTAAATCACTGGTAGTATGAACTAGTTTAATAGTTAACTACATAGTAATCAACCTAAAATATCTGAGGTGTCAGTGATGAGATAGCACAGAACACTCAGATCTTCTTTGTAGTTATGTAAGAATGCCTTAGGACTCTGTAAAAACAAAGTTGTTTCGTTTCCTTAAGAAGCATCTGAAAAGGGAGTTTTAAGGCAAATCATGGCTTACTTCAGCCTCTCTTTAGCATCAACAAAGCTCAATGGCTACCTGGAAGAGCATCTGACAAAAACTGGTTTCTTCATCCTCAACTCTGAGTCACTTTCCTACCCACTCCCCTTTCTCAAATACAATTCTACCTCTACTCAAGGTGATGGGTTTTCAGGGAGGAAGCAGATGAAAGGGGAGCAACAAGAAGCATCTCAAATACCATACCCCCCGCCAAAGTTATCTACTATTACATTATAGCCTCCAGAAGTTCCTGGGCCAGAACTGGACTCAAAAATAAAAAACTGTCCCAGTAACTGTTCGGTGGGTGGCTTTGTAGGTAAAGCTGCCACAGGCAGCATTGAGCAAAAGCAGCGAAAAAGGGCCACTGATGAGATCCCTCCCATAAAGCCAACCAAGGAGTATGATGAGGCCATCATCGTTCATAGAAGGATTCTGTAAGCCAAGGCCAGTTTAACTCAGTTACTATATATACTCAAAAAGAAGAAAGTTTCATTTCTATTATTTCCAGAGCTGAAAATTTCATGGTTATTTCATTCCTATAGACATCATCTTTTAAAAGGATGCATTTTCCAGTGGTCTTTACTGCTGCTACTTCTGAGCTCTAGACCTTTGTGGGTAACCACATAACTCACTACACTCACTAACCACGTTCTGCCTTCTTCAGGGACTGATGCACGGAAAAACAGAAGGCAATTCCCTAGTGATTCCTGTCACTGTTTCTGAAAAAAGTCAAGTGACTGTTCCTACAGCGTGGCTCAAGAACAAATGCCACTTGGAAAATTCAGAGAAACCAACTGTGTTATAGCACAAGGGCAAGAGAGGCAGACTTTTCAGCTACAGATTCCACCAGACTGGAGTCTGGTGTTTTTGTTTTTCAAAACCTTTTCTCCATGACCTCACCTCACCTTTTTTTTTACTACCAGTACTTCTCCAAGGTCTCTCAATATTTACTAATGTTAATAACCTCAAGTGTTTGTGATAGTAAGTGTACATTTTCTAATTGCTGGGTTTTGGCAATGTAACGTACTGAAATTCAGAATTCAAAAGCTACAAAAGGTATACAGTGCAAAGTTTCCCTTTCATACCTGTGTCTAGGTACCAAATTTTTCACCTTGGAAGCAACTAAAATGGTATCAGGTTTTTAAAAAATACTTCTAGACCTATTTAATGCATGTCCAATTAATTATTAAATATATTTTCATCTAACCTATTTTACACAAATGCTAGTATTCTGCACATACTGTTTAGCGCTTCTTTTTTCCCACTTAACAACATATTTTGAAGAACATTCCATTTCCTTACATAAATGTTCTCATTCTTTAATATAGCTGCATAGTATTCTATAGTACTCCAAGTTTCATAACCATAACTTATTTAACCTAACCTATCCCATTTAGATGACATATAGGTTATTTCTAACATTATTATTATAAACATTGCTGCAATGATTAAAGAACCTTTTATTTTTATCATTTTACACATATGTGAGTTTATCTATAGGATATACTCCCAGAAGTGGGATTGCTGAGTGAAAGATACATATTTGTCCTTTTGATAAACAATGCTAACCGATCCTTTGCAGAAGTTGTGACAATTTACAGCTCCGCCAGCAATGCGTAAGTGCCTGCTTTCCCACGCTTGCAACAGTGTTGTCAGAGTTTGTTCTTTGCCAACCTGATATGTGAGACTGTCTATGAATATATGTGTGTGTGTATATGATTTGTATTCTATATATTTTAGTATCTTTTTAAGAACCAGTTATATTTCCTTTCCAGTAAACTGATCATATCCTTTGCTTTCGCTTCTATTGAACTATTGGTCCTTTTTTATTATTGATTTATAAGAACTCCATATATTAATGAAATTAGCCCTCTGACTGGAAGAGCTGCAATAGCTGTCCTAATCTGTTGATTGCCTTTGCTTCATACGGTGTTCATCATGCATAATTTTCATATTTTTAAGCAGTATCATTTAACAACTTTTTAATGGCTTCGGAGTTTTGTGTCATAGTTGGAAAAAAGAACAAAAATATGTTCAAGAGTTAAGCTGTCCTCCAAGGTATCTTTCCCCTCTTCATCTCGGTGATCCTTAAGCCCTTCCAATCTGACGGAAAATTTAAACATGTAAACATGCTGACTCTTGGTCTAGACTTCCAATTCTACTAAAACTCTGCAAGGTAGTAGTAAGAGAAAGAGAAATCTTTTATTTTTTATTTAATCATTTAGCATTCAAAGAACAGTCTACATATTTTCACTTGATTTTTAACTAAAAAAAAAAAAAAAGAAGCCTTAAGGAATCACTTTTAAATCTTACCAACAGTAATTATCCGCAACAGGGCTACCATCCACTTCTTGTGAACCAATTTCCAGACAGGAGTAATTGTGAGGAATAATGGAGAAAGAAATGCTATGGCAAAAGCTTCAAGCCCAGTGAGTTCTAGTGTTTGCAGGGGAAAGTAATAGATCATCGGTCCCAGGCCATCGCAGAGAGACCAAGAAACATATCCTAGGGGAAAAAAAAGTTTTTAAGAGAGAGAGAAAGTGTAACTTTCTCATTGTTTCAAACAGTAGCCCTTCCCGCCACTAAAACTGCTCCCGCTGGCCGCCCTCCTTCATGACCCTGGCCTTATGTGGGTTCCAGTAACAGAATTCCTCCCCTTTCCTGTCAGGCCCAGAATGAGAATGGCTCAACATCCCTTGCTTGTCCCTTTAACCTCGTTCATACCTCCCGTAGGTAGGTAGTCCCTTTATTAAAGGCTCTTCATTTGGACCATCTAGGTTAAATCTGGTTTCCTGTCAGGACCCTGACTGATAAAATTTCCTTAACTAAATCGACCCTTCTTTAATGAGAAATAGCGTGAAAATCAAAAAGAGCAACAAACGGCAGAACTCCTTCCTCCCACTCCAGACTACAGCCAAAGGCACGTTAGTTAGGAAATAATCATTTTCTTGTGAGCAGACTATTTTAAACCTAACCCTAGGAGACAGTGTAGGGTAGTGGAAAACCCAGATTTGACGTTACTTTCACAGCTGCCAACTACTGACTGTAATCTTCTACAATGATGATAATTAACCAATGGGCAGTTACCATGTGCTAGGCTCTGTGCTAAGTATTCACTCCGATCTTCTCTCTTCTTCCGCATCCTATGAAATTGACACTATTTCTACTCCCCTCTTACAAATGCAAAATCAAACAACAAAAACTCCTTAGACTCAGAAAGTTAAGTAATTGCCTAAGGTCACAAAAGTGGCAAATGGCAGAGTGAACTTAAAACCGAGCGGTCCGGTTCCAAACCATCCTTAACCACCGAAAGCAGTACTTTTAACCACCTTGCAAAGCTATTAAGATTTAAAAAGATAAAGTACACACAGTACCTAGCACCCTAGGTACTCACTGAATGTAATTCGCTTTACATCGTGTACTTGTGAGATACAGACTAGGCCAAAAAATGAGCCCCGCCCCCAGCCCGAGCATTACCAGCTCCCAGAAAATCAAGTTCTTAGGAAGGCACCCCTCCCCTTCATCGTGAACAGCGAGACGCTAGCAATCTCCTAAAGGTTTGTCTGGGAATTCTGATTTCAACCATACAACTCGGACAATATTACAACAATAATTGTTCTTGGGACTTTCTGCAAAGCTGCTAAGTGAGCACATGGGACTCGAGTTCGACGTTTCCCGCCAAATGCTCAAATGTGCAGCCACTACCCAAGGTCACTTGTGAGGGGTCAACCCAGGCGGCAGCCACCGCGCTGAGTGCTCACCTACAGCTACCGGGGGAAACGGGTGCCCCTTTCCTTCTGAAAGGTAAAGTTCGTTGCTGAAATTTATTCAGTTAAACTTAAAGATCTCGGGTGAGGGGACTCGGGGTTGGTACCAGCTTCGCGGTTCAAGGCCGACAGGTGAAGAAGTCGGGCCCCTTGGGCGCAACACCAGGGTGGCGTGGGGGCTCTCTCTCTCTCTCAATTCCTCCAGCAGCAGAAGTTGCCAGGGGACGATAAGCATTTCTATTCCAAGCACCGAGCGCGCGTTCCTCCCTCCGGGAGCTCAGCCAACCCGGCCGAGCACCGCGGCTCCGGGCAGGGCCGGGGGAGCGGACCGGCGAATGCGCGGCGGGCGGCCTCGGCTTACCCAGGAGGCTCTCCAGGGGCACTTCTCTCCACGGCGAGGGCATGGCCGAGGCCCGGAGCGGCGCCGCCGAGGGAAGCCGCGCGGCCCGCATACCCGCCGCCCCGCGCCGGCCGCCGAGTCCTCCGGGGTCGGCGTCCACGCCTCCGGCTCTCTTCGAGTCTGCAGCCGCCCGCCTGGCTGCCCGCGGACCAGCAAGCCGCGCCCAGGCGAGGGTGGGGCCCGCTGGCCCCGCCCCGTCCCATCCAGCGCCGCCCGCCCAGCCCCACAGCCTCTGAGCGGCCCGCGATCCCGCGCCACCGCCTCCGCCGACGCCACCGCGCAGCGAGCGGGACCCGGGGGCCTCCGACCTGCCGCCCAGAAGAAACCAGGTGGCCGGGCTCGCTGGCAGGGCAGCCCCGGGGATGGCGCGCTGCGAGCGCCCAAGAGGACGGCATCATTGCAACTCTGCACCCGCGGTGCCCTTTAAACGAGGCCCAGGGGCGCGTTGCGAAGGGAAGGCTTAGACGCAGGTGGGGAGCCTGAGCTGCCAGGGGCTCTAGCGCCTTCGGCGAGCAGGTGCGAACAGGACCTTGGCTTTCCTAAGGCCTGGGCGATGCTCTCGGGCGAGCGGGCACCTGCGATGGCCAGGTGTGCGCTTCTCCTTCTCAGCTTTGGTAGTAAACAAATCTCATTCTGGGAAGGCGGTTGAAAAATTCGAGAGATTACAGAATTTTCTATGGCTTTTAGAGACGTCGCAACACTTGGCCAGAGGAGAGAAAACCAGTGATGGCAGTGGAAATTCTGCCTTCCTCCACTTTATGGATAATGATCTTTGAGAGTGCCCGTCCCTGAGGAGAAAGGGAGAGACGTTCTAACTAACAATAGAGCGAGTAAACTAGGCCAGTTATTTCTCACTCAAATATTACCACACCCCAGGATGTTTTGAACTTTTTTAGAACCTTCTCAAACAATTTATTTTAATTCGCTTTAATTTTTTTGGAACAATTTTTCATTTACCACTTTCGGAAGGTTTGCTCTGAAATTAAACAAACAATGATGGATTGCCTAAAAGTGTAAGAATCAGTTAAGAGCGGTTTTGAGCAAAGAGTTCCAAATCGCTTAATTACTTGCTAGTACTCATTGTCACCAGATAGAGATCAATTGAATAGAATTGAGAGTCCGGAAGTAAACCCTCTCATTTAGGCGCAAATGATTTTCAACAAGCTTGCCAAAACAATTACATGAGGGAAGGGGTGGTCTTCTCAACAAACGGATTTAGAACAATTGAAATTCCACGGGAAAAAGGGTAAATCGGACACTCCCCCCCAAAATCTCACACCATATACAAAAATTAACTCAAAATGGATCAAAGACTTAAATGTAAGAGATGAAACTATAAAAATCTTAAAACATAGGAGTAACTCTTCATGATCTTTAGTTAGGCTATGGATTCTTAGATACAACAGCAAAAGCACAAATGACAAAAGAAATAATAAATAAATTGGACTTCATCAAAACTAAAAGCTTTTGTGCTTCAAAGGACACAGTCCAAGAAAGTGAAAAGACAATGCACAGAATGGGAGAAAATATTTTATAATTATACATCTGGTAAGGAACTGGTATCTGGAATATATATTTTAAAAAATTACAACTCAGGGACTTCCCTGGTGGCACAGTGGTTAAGAATCTGCCTGCCAATGCAGGGGACACGGGTTCGAGCCCTGGTCCAAGAAGATCCCACATGCCGTGGAGCAACGAAGCCTGTGCACCACAACTACTGAGCCCACATGCCACAACTACTGAAGCCCATGCGCCTAGAGCCTGTGCTCCTCAACAAGAGAAGCCACCACAATGAGAAGCCCGTGCACCTCAAAAAAGAGTAGCCCTCGCTCACCACAACTAGAGAAAGCCCGTGCACGGCAACAAAGACCCAATGCAGCCAAAAATTAATAAATAAAAATTATTTTAAAAAATAAATAATATAAAATAAAATTACAACTCAGTAATACCCACTTTAAAGATGAACAAAGGATTTGATAAGCCTTTTTCCAAAGAACATCTACAAGTAGCCAATAAGCAAAGTATATTCAGGAAAATATATTCAATATCATTTCATTAGGGAAATACAAATCAAAACCACAATGAGAAACTACTTCACACTCACTAAGATGGCTATAATCAAAAAAGTCAGATAATAACAGGGGTTGGCAAAGATGTGGGAAAAGTGGAAAACTCCTACATTGCTGATGGGAATGTAAAATGGTGTAGCCACTTTGGAAAACAATCTGGTAGTTCTTCAAATGATTAAACAGAGTTACCATATGACCAATCAATTCTACTCCTAGGAGTATATACCCAAGAGAAATGAAAACATAGAGAATTTGTGCACAAATATTCATAGTAACATTATTCACAACGGCCAAAAGTGGAAACAACCCAAATGTGCAACAACAAATAAATGGATAAACAAAATGTGGTAAATACACACAATAGAATGTCATCCAGCAATAAAAAGTAATGGAGTACCGATACATGCTACGACATAGATGAACCTCAAAAACACTGTGCTAAGTGAAAGAAGCCAGTCACAAAATAAATCACATATTGTATGATTTCATTTACATGAAATGTTCTGAATAGGCAAGTTTGTAGTGACCAAGAGTAGATGAGTGGTTGCTTAGGGCTGAGGGGACAGGTAGTGAGGGAAAGGGAATTAATGAGTGGGTATACAAGGGGGAATGAAAATGTTCTAAAATTAGATTGTGGCAATGGTTGCACAGTTTTGTGAATATACTAAAGACATTGCATTGCACATGTTGAATGGGTGAATTATATGGGGTGTGAATTATATCTCAATAAGACAATTTTTAAAATACAATTCATTCTAGTTATACCTTGTAAAAATGTTTTGACTGGATTCCAGTCATTTATATCAGGCATTCTTCACTGTGTGATAGACTTCAGTGACTGAAAACATCAGACACTGCATTTTCCTTCCTCTTTGCCCAAATATATTTCTTTTCCATGCACCCGTGTGAAAAGCATCTCATTCTGTGCTCTGTATACTTAGTAGGTGCTCTTCAAAGTTTGTCCCTTTTCAAAGCTAAGTGCTAAGAAAAGCTTTCCTTCTACTAAGTATGCAGTGTGTTTTCCACCCAGAGCTCAATTTTTGTCTTAGTAGGGTTTTTTTCTCTTTAATACTTTGATCACAACTGACTGCAAGGGAGTCTGGAAAATGCTGTCTAGCTGTGAGCCCAGAAAGGAAAGAAACCAAGTTTTGGTGAGCAGCTGTCATTTCTGTTATAAAAATCTACTTTATACATCATATTGGCCTTGTGCTAAGCATATGGTAGGTAAGTACATGTTTGGCAATTACATCAATAGCCTCTCCACCATCCGTCTCCATCTGAGATCATTGCCTTCTCTAGGCTTTCTCTAACTTATTCTCTTTTCCAACTGCGGAGACAAGAATGTCACTCAGGATGCAAGGGGGAATCTCACCAGAGGTTTTTTTCCCCTCCCCTTCTACAAAGGGATAATAATGTTTTAGTTTACAATAATTACTCTGTGGACTTCCCTGGTGGTCCAGTGGTTAAGAATCTGCCTTCCAATGCAGGGGAAGTGAGTTCGATCCCTGGTTGGGAAATTAGGATCCCACATGCCGCGGGGCAGCTAAGCCCACGCACAGCAACTACAGAGCCCATGCGCTCTGGAGCTCGCGCACCACAACTAGAGAGAAGCCCTCTCGCCACAACAAAGAGGCTGCACGTCGAAACGAAAGATCCCACATGCCTCAACTAAGACCCAATGCAGCCAAAAGTAAAATAAATAAATAAATAAATATTTTTAAAAATAATAACAATTATTCTGATTTATCATTTTGTCCCTCCATGGCACATTGTGAGAAATTTTATCATGGCTCCTGATCCTTTCCTTTGTAGCTTGTAAGTCTGAATTATTATTGTCTCTATAGTCAGTTAACTATGAAGTTGCTTTTAATTTCATTCCCAAATATCATAAGTCAAATAGAATGCTCTTATGAACTTTTAATTCCCTTGTTCTCCATTGAATTTCATTGCTATTTAATTACTGGTACTGTATAATTTTTACTCATCACATACAGGATAGGATTTACTTGCATAACTGATAACAGCATCATTTGCTTTGCCCTGCTCTGTGAATGCAACCATTATATGTAAATTCACTGCTGCTACCTCAGTTTTTGTATTTACAATCTGCCTGGTTTCAATTTAATTTCAAAGGCCATGGCCTTTTCATTTGTGTCAGAATCTCTTCTTTGACCTCAAATTGCCATTTGCATTCTTACTTTGCATGGAAATGAATGAAGCCCATTATGGCACTGCCCACTGTTTCTTTCTGCCTCCCCTATTTCTTGGGGCATGAACACATCAAGTTCAATCAGAACATAATGAGATTATTTTTCTTTTTATCAGAGGACAAGAATCTCTACTAGGAGATAATACTTTTTACAGTATAATAAAGATGTTCTGATCTAGCAAAAAACAGAAATGTTTTTCTTTGAAGCTGTGAAATAAGGAGAAACCCATTCATGTTACTTCGACCTCTCAATTCTGTTTGTTAATTTTTTCAAAAGCACCTCTGCCACCTAAGGATAAGCTCAGTTCGCGTTTTACGATGACAGATGTTTATTTCTTGCTCGCATCACATGCCCGTGGTGGGTCGGCGGCAGCCACTCTCCGTCATCGTGCATCTGGGACTCAGGAGCAGTGCCTGCCTGCGGGTCTCCTGGAAGGACCACATCACTTCCACCCACATGGCAAACTCAGTGACCAAGCCGACCTCAATGGGACAGATAGTATACAAAGGAGGCGGAAAGTGTTTTTGAACAATAATGTAATCTATTACAACCCTCTTTTTTATAAATGTTTTTATTTATTTATTCATTCATTCATTCATTCATTCATTTATTTATTTATGGCTGTGTTGGGTCTTCGTTGCTGCATGCGGGCTTTCTCTAGTTGCAGAGAGCAGGGGCTACTCTTCATTGTGGTGCTCAGGCTTCTCACTGCGCTGGCTTCTCCCGCTTCAGAGCACCAGCTCTAGGATGTGCGGACTTCCGTAGTTGTAGCGCATGGGTTTAGCTGCTCTGTGGCATGTGGGATCTTCCTGGACCAGGGCTCGAACCCGTGTCTCCTGCATTGGCAGGCGGATTCCCAACCACTGCGCCACCAGGGAAGCCCCAACCCTCTTTTTTAAAAAAGAAGAACGTATAGTTCTGTTAGTTCACTTAATTTTAGTTAGTCATTGATTAGTAGTTATTTAATTATCTTTGGTTCCCTGCTTTCTTTACCTAATACATTACGGATATTTTCTCATGTCGGTAAACTGTCTTGTGCAATGTGATTTTTACTGGCTCCTTATTATTCCATAGCATGGTTATATCTAATTTACTTAACCGTTCCCCTTTTGATGGATACTTAGGCAGCTTTGTTTAGGGTAATATTCAAATGGATAGGCTCCCTACCTAGAAAACATGAACATCTTTTTTTTTCCATAGAGTCTATGCAAAAGAGAGGTTATTAGGAGATTGGGGTTAACATATACACACTACTGTATATAAAACAGATAACCAACAAGGACCTATTGTATAGCACAGGGAACTATACTCAATGTTTTGTAATAATCTATAAGGGAAAAGAATCTGAAAAAGAATATATATATATATATATATATATATATATACACACACACATATATATTTATATATATAACTGAATCACTGTGCTGTACACCTGAAACTAACATGACATAAATTAACTATACTTCAATTAAAAAGATAAAATTAGAAAAAAAAATAAATATCAAAAAAAGAGAGAGAGGTTACTTGTCTTCAATAAAATGAAAAAAGTAATGAACTTCTCTAAGAAGCTGGTGGTCTCTGGCTCTGCTTTAGCCAAAGTCTTCAAGGCACTGGGTTTTTTGTTGGTTTTTTTTTTTTGTATACATATCTATTTTTAATACTTAACATCAATTATTTTTCTTAACATTTTTATTGGAGTATAATTGCTTTACAATGGTGTGTTAGTTTCTGCTTTATAACAAAGTGAATCAGCTATACGTATACATATATCCCCATATCCCCTCCCTCTTGCGTCTCCCTCCCACCCTCCCTATCCCACCCCTCTAGTTGGTGACAAAGCACCGAGCTGATCTCCCTGTGCTATGCGACTGCTTCCCACTAGCTATCCATTTTACATTTGGTAGTGTATATATGTCCATATATACACCACCACTCTCTCACTTTGTCCCAGCTTACCCTTCCCCCTCCCTGTGTCCTCAAGTCCATTCTCTAGTGGATCTGCGTCTTTATTCCCATCTTGCCCCTAGGTTCTTCATGACCTTTTTTTTTTTTTTTAGATTCCATATATATGTGTTAGCATACGGTATTTGTTTTTCTCTTTCTGACTTACTTCACTCTGTATGACAGACTCTAGGTCCATCCACCTCACTACAAATAACTCAATTTCATTTCTTTTTATGGCTGAGTAATATTCCATTGTATATATGTGCCACATCTTCTTTATCCATTTATCTATTTATAAGGCACTGGGTTTTGCTTGCCATCATCAGATTTCCACCTGCAGCCATGAGGAAATGGAGGAGTACTCTTTGCCTGCCTCTCTCCAATGTGGACAGGTAAGTGTCTTTCCTTGAATGGGAAAACGTGGACGCTCCCTATGGCAGAGAAGGTTAACTCTCTACCAAACATCCCTGCTCGTCCTTCTCTGTCCGTGCAATAGAGTTGCTACTGGAAAGGAGCTGCCATCCAGAGGCTGCATTTCTCAGCTCCCCTGCCATCTCCATGGGGTCTTAGGTGACCAGCTGTCACCAATGGAAGGTGACCAAGTGATGTGTGTCACTACCAGACAAGCATGCTAAAGAGTGCTGTCTTTCTCCCCACCTCTCCCCTTCTGCTCATGACAGGGAGGCTAGGGAAAGGCTGAGCCACAAGAGGAAGGGAGCCTATGTCCTTGGATGACTGCAAGGAGGAGAGCTAGCCCTTTGACTGGGACACAGGCCTCGGGCTGCCCTGTGTGATTGAGGCACGGAAGTGTTGGGATTTATTCATTACAGAACTAACATTGCCCTGACCAAGACACCCACATCCAGTGTTTTTCCCAGAGGCTAATGGGGTATACAAATTAAAGGGAATGCCTTTGAGCATTCATCCTATGCCCCTCTGGGCACAGGAAAGAGAGAAAGAGGAATACTCAGGTTACAAAATATGAGTGTGGTGCTTGAACTGATTTCTCCTCTAGGAACTGTTATGCTGCCCCAAATGAATATTTGTTCAGTAAACACCATCTAGGGAAATCAGTACAGGCAGGGAGCCAGTCTCCTCAACTCCCAGAGTCCTCTGTCAGATTTTTAACTAAAGTTACAGGTGGAATCACCACACTCTTTTGAACTGGCAAAGTGAGGAGCATAATACAATTATTAAGGGTGGGGCCTTGCACTGACATATATACACTACCAAATGTAAAATAGATAGCTAGTGGGAAGCAGCCACATAGGACAGGGAGATCAGCTTGGTGCTTTGTGACCACCTAGAGGGGTGGGATAGGGAGGGTGGGAGGGAGACCCAAGAGGGAGGAGATATGGGGATATATGTATACGTAGAGCTGATTCACTTTGTTATACAGCAGCAACTAACACAACAATATAAAGCAATTATACTCCAATTAAAAAAAAAAGAGAAAAAAATAAAATAAAAGGAAGCACATAAAATAAAATAAAAAAAGAGTGGGGCCTTGGACCTCACACCAGTCAGAATGGCCACCATCAAAATGTCTACAAATAATAAAGGCTGGAAAGGGTATGGAGAAAAGGGAACCCTCCTACACTGTTGGTGGGAATGAAAACTGGTGCAGCCACTATGAGAACAGTATGGAGGTCCCTTTAAAAACTAAAAACTGAGTTACCATATGATCCAGCAATCCCACTCCTGGACATATATTTGGATAAAACTCTAACTTGAAAAGATATATGCACCCCAATGTTCATAGCAGCACTAATTACAATAGCCAACACAAGGAAGCAACCTAAATGTCCATTGACAGATGAATGATAAAGAAGATGTGGTATGGGGCTTCCCTGGTGGCTCAGTGGTTGAGAATCTGCCTGCTAATGCAGGGGACACGGTTTGAGCCCTGGTCTGGGAAGATCCCACATGCCGCGGAGCAACTAGGCCCGTGAGCCACAACTACTGAGCCTGCGCGTCTGGAGCCTGTGCCCTGCAACGGGAGGGGCTGCGATAGTGAGAGGCTCGCGCACCGCGATGAAGAGTGGCCCCCGCTCGCCACAGCTGGAGAAAGCCCTAGCACAGAAATGAAGACCCAACATAGCAGTCAATCAATCAATAAAAAAAAAAAAAAAAAGAAGATGTGGTATGTATATACAATGGAATACTACTCAGCCATAAAAAAGAATGAAATAATGCCATTTGCAGCAACATGGATGGACCCAGAATATATATATATATACAAGTGAAATAAATCAGACAGAGATAGACAAGTATCATATGATATAGGTCATATGTAGAATCTAAAATACAACACAAATGAACCTATCTATGAAACAGAAACAGACTCACAGACATAAAGAACAGACTTGTATTGCCAAGGGGGGTAGGGGAGGGATGGAGTGGGCATTTGGGATGAGCAGATGCAAACCATTATATATAGAATCAATAAACAACAAGGTCCTACTGTATAGCACAGGGAACTATATTCAATATCTTATAATAACCTATAATGGAAAAGAATCTATAATGGAGAAGAATCTACTCTTGTGCTACAATCTAGACAGGTTGCTCTCCAGGCTGGCTGCACACCTGTTGTCCTGGAGCTTCCCTCCAGCCCCATTTGAGAGATGCTTCCACCTGTCTCCTGTGTTGGACTCCCCATTGCCAGGATCCCATGTCTTCCTCTTAATTGGTTTCCTCCAGTGACTCTCTGAGAAAGAGTACATAGGAAGTAGGGTGTTTTTTTTTTTGAGGCTTTACCCGTAAATGTCATTGTCCTACCCTGTCAGTACAATCCACTGAGACTGAGAAATTATTAGAATAGGAAACATTTTATTGCAATTTTTCATCCCAAGGTTTGACCAAGTATGGCAGAAATTCCAGAACAGCAGTGGCTTGAACAAGATTGAGGCTTTGTCTCTCTTATAATAACGTTGGCATAAGTAATCCCAGGCTGGTATGGTGGCCCCATGGTCATTAGGAACCCAGGCCCTTTCCATCATGTTGCTCACTGTCCTCAACAGACAAATTCCACTTCACGATTCAAGATAACTGTTTCAGCGCCAGGCTTTGCATCCTCATTCAAACCATCAAGAATAAGAAAGGGGAGGGAGAAAGAGAAAGGACACCCCTGGAGGACACTTCCTAAAAGCTGCACACACTGCTTCTACTTACATCCCATTGACCAGAACTTCACCATATGATTGCATTAACATTCTATCCTTATTTTATCCTTGTTTTTAACCTTTTCATGATACCTCCCACAGATTTTATGGTACCTCTATATCTACATCATGACTATTATTGGATTTCAAGCACATGGTGTGAAGTAAACATGCCTCTTAATTTGTATTACTTTCTATCTTTCATTTATAGCCAGACGTTGGCTGTCATCAACCACCTTTTCTGTTGTATAGGTTATTCTAAGTTTGAAACACAACATCATCCTATCCCCCAGAAGAAAACCCACCCCACAAAACAATAATGATTTTTTTTAAATGTCATTTTATTTATTTTTTATTTTTTTGGTTTTTTAAAAAATTTATTTATTTATTTATTTATTTTTGGCTGTGTTGGGTCTTCGTTTCTGTGAGGGCTTTCTCTAGTTGCGGCAAGCGGGGGCCACTCTTCATCGCGGTGCGCGGGCCTCTCACTATCGCGGCCTCTCTTGTTGCGGAGCACAGGCTCCAGACGCACAGGCTCAGTAGTTGTGGCTCACGGGCCTAGTTGCTCCGCGGCATGTGGGATCTTCCCAGACCAGGGCTCGAACCCGTGTCCCCTGCATTGGCAGGCAGATTCTCAACCACTGCGCCACCAGGGAAGCCCAACAATAATGATTTTTGAAGTTTGGCCTGGTTGCCTTCCACGGGAATTTGTCCGTGTTGGTGGCTTTAGGCTTCCAGGTGATTCTTAAGTTCCTTGGCGGTGGAGGCATGCCATGAGGCAGGGGAGATGCTGCTGTTTCCTGCCGTGTGGAGGAAAATGGTTTTATTGAGAAAAAAATGAAAAGAAGGGCAGAGGAGAAAGAAGAGTCTTGGCAGCATTCAAGTCCCTTGTTCTATCTGTTTCTAAGACCCAGCTGCCTGTGTGCCCTTCCCATGGTTTGCTTGCTCAAATGTCCATGGATCCTGTTAGTCAATAAATGCTCCCTTAGGAGGTTGCGATTAACATATACACACTACTGTATATAAAATAGATAACCAACAAGGACCTACTGTATAGCACAGGGAACTCTACTCAATACTCTGTAATGGCATTTATGGGAAAAGAACCTTAAAAAGAGTGGATATATGGATATGGATAACTGATTCACTTTGCTGTACACCTGAAACTAACACAACATTGTAAATCAACTATACGCTAATATAAAATAAAGATTAAAACATAAAAATAATTAAAAACTAACATAAAAAAAACGCTCCATTTTGGGAACCCTCTTGCACTGTTGGTGGGAATGTAAATTGATACAGCCACTACGGAGAACAGTATGAAGGTTCCTTAAAAAACTAAAAATAGAACTACCATATGACCCAGCAATCCCACTACTGGGCATATACCCTGAGAAAACCATAATTCAAAAAGAGTCATGTACCACTATGTTCTTTGCAGCACTATTTACAATAGCCGGGACATGGAAGCAACCTAAGTGTCCATCGGCAGATGAATGGATAAAGAATATGTGACACATATATACAATGGATATTACTCAGCCATAAAAAGAAACGAAATTGAGTTATTTGTAGTGAGGTGGATGGATCTAGAGACTGTCACACAGAGTGAAGTAAGTCAGAAAGAGAAAAACAAATACCGTATGCTAACACATATATATGGAATCTTAAAAAAAAAAAAAATGGTTATGAAGAACCTAGGGGCAGGACAGGAATAAAGACACAGACCTACTAGAGAATAGACTTGAGGACACGGGGAGGAGGAAGGGTAAGCTGGGACGAAGTGAGTGGCATGGACATATACATACTACCAAATGTAAAATAGATAGCTAGTGGGAAGCAGCGGCCTAGCACAGGGAGATCAGCTCCGTGCTTTGTAACCACCTAGAGGGGTGGGATAGGGAGGGTCGGAGGGAGGGAGACGCAAGAAGGTGGAGATATGGGGATATATGTATATGTATAGCTGATTCACTCTGTTATACAGCAGAAACTAACACACCATTGTAAAGCAATTATACTCCAATAAAGATGTTAAAAAAAAAAAATGCTCCATTTTCCCCAAGCCAGTTTGATTCGGATTTCTGTCACTTGAAAACACAATGATCTTTACTAATTCATGTTCATACAAAGTAGATTCTTGTACTTGCCGCAGAGCTTTCTCCCTGTGCCTATGGCTAGTCTCCGCCCACCTCCCACCCTGGCTGGTGGGAGAGGTTGGGGTTGGAGCCAAAGGCTAGAGGTTTCTTTTTTGTGGTGATGGAAACGTTCCAAAATTGAGGGTGGTGATCGTTCCACAACCCTGTGAACACACCAAAAGCCATTGATTGGCATAAATCGGTGAATTTCACGGTATGTGAACTAAATCTCAATTAAGCTGTTTTTAAAAACCATTATAAGTTGTAGATTTGCCATCTGTACCTATAAAATAGTTAACAAGGAATTTTCTTGTATCTATCTGAAGCCAATTTAACTCGGGCTCCTGTAAGAGTGGTCACCAAGACTATTCATGTCAGTCATCTGCACAGAAGACAACCAAGCTGTGTTCCTGCAGCAGCAAAGCAGGGAGTGCCTGTTCTCAGAGACAAAAACAATCCCTGTGGCCTGGTCCACGAGGGTTTCCCAAAGAGTTGAAGGGGAATCAATCCAGAGTAAAGAAGATATGCTTGGGTGAACATTTTCAATATAGTAAAAATAGAAAAAGAAAGTCTTGAGAAACATTGAGTTCATGTTCTAATGTAAGCATTAGATTCTTTTTCATTTAGACTTATACTCTTAGCACAAGTTAAAAACACAAGGGCCTACTTAGAAGACAGGCCTGGAAAATCAAGAATCATTCAGCAGTTTTTTGGATTTATGTATTTTTATTTATTCATTCTCACACTTCCTAGGAGCCCTCCGTGTGGGAAGCTGAGTGCGCAGAGATGATCAAGACAGAGTCCCAGCAAGGAGGAGCTCTTGGCCCACGGGTGCAGTCTGAAGTGCTCAAGTAATCTCAACCCAGCATGAAAAGTGCTACGTGAAGGCTTGAACTGGGGGCGCTTGGGGCCCCTGCAGGAGGGAGTTGGCCTGGGTGCCCTGAGAGACAGGGGTGTTATGGTCTATTTACTCACGGCTACTGTGGTGCTTGTTTATCTGCCTAAGCCTCCACTTTCCCACCTGTAAAGTCAAGCTAATTATAGTAAGGAATGATTGCATCTGTGCACTAGCTGGCCGGACTTGAAAGAAACACAGATCATACTCCTGCTGGTGAGTTAACTCCCTTGGAAGACTGTGACCCAATATATAAATTTCTGGAAGGAGTTGCCTAAATACAAAATTTCCATTAGTGTTATCAGATTTTTTATTCATTTATTCATCCCATAAACATTTATTTAACTTCTAGTCGCCATGCTTTTTTAACTGGAATACACAGCAGGGGTGAGCAGCTGTGGATCAGAGGATATATAGACTCAGAAATTCAATACGGCACATCTTTTCAAAGCATTAAGTTTACCTAGTATAAGCAGTTCATAACATTTTCATGTTAAAACAAACAGGGGTATGTTACAGACAGGATTGTAAAACGCATACAAAGTTTTAGGATAAAGCTTTGGGGGCTCATGGTAGACTTCTTTGATTTATGTCTTCCAGAATTCGGGGAGAATGTGTTCCTTCTCTGCTGCCATTAACAGAGCATCGGTTGTTAAATAAGTATCTTAGAAGGTACAAAATATACATCCCTCCAAAAGTATATAATCTGAACTGAAACAAGGTACATGAACAAATGAATCAAGCAGATATCCATACGTGTGTCTTTTTTGAGAAGTATGAGAAATTGCTTCTGTGTCTGTGAAGTCATTATATGTTAGACTCCAGCCATGACAGAACTGTGAGAAACCAATTCAGGGTCCCCACTAGAGAAAACTGGAGAAAAAAATAAAATTCTGCAAGTAACTCACTAAGGAAACAGATTCAGAAATAGCAAAGGATGGGTCTTTCTTACACAGCGCAAAAGCTCACATCTGCTAAGGTGACCAAGGCAGGTGGGCTTGGGAGGATGGAGAAGATTACAAAGGGCAGGAATTGGGGGAAGGCCATTCCAGGTAAATGCAGTGGCATCTAGAAAAGGAACAAAGTCAGGAAAAGTAAACTTGTATTTGGGGTTCAGGGAGTAATCATTTGGTCAGAAGTTTCACCAAACATGCCAGTGCGGCCTAATGAAGGGACCTTGAAACCAAGGGCAAAGAATGTGAAATGTACCTGCCACTTAGGACAAGTTCAAGTGAAGCTTACTGACTTAACACAAACAGGACGAGGCGTGTGTGATGATGTACTCTACAGCGTCCTGGCAAGTTAAAACGAGTTCAGCTCCAGAGTCTGCTTGAAATGTTTCCAGTTTGCTCCCTCCTCCTCTTCCCTCACCTCCCTGTCTATTCTCTCCCATTCCGATAGGCAAACAGAAAACATTCTGCAGTACCACCCACGCCATTATATGCAATTAAGTCAGGAGTAGTCCTGTGGGATGACTATCCAGAGGTGGGATAATTTATGCGGGCAGATAAATTGGGAAAGTGTTGGGATCGCCCAGTTTTGGGTGTGTATTAATTTGGGTATGTAACACAATATGCAAGTTCGTATTAATTTTTACATCTTCATAGTTGCTAGATGTCCTGGGAAGGAACCGTGTCTTGATTAGTTTAGTTTCCGTGTCTTGGCACATAGTGCAAGATTGAGGGAGTCAGCCACAGGCAGGCCTAGAAAACCGCAGGCCTCACCCCACCAGGCAGAGTTTTTACTGGGTGGTCAACTGCAGGACGTGACACGTGCTTTCTGCAGCGATCCCAGAGAGGAAAGGAGGAGGAGGATCTGAGGGTTGTATGCCAACAACTCCTTCCCAAACCACCAGCATCTCCTGGGGGGAAATTGGAGTAAGGTGGCATGAGAGGACAGATGTGTTATCCTAAAACGTGTCCCTAGAGGCCAAGACGTCGGTGCCATATGTGGCATTACTAACCATGTGTACACTGGGTGGTCTGTGTGATGGGGACCTTGCTAAGGCCAACTTGAAACAAGAGGCCCACTGAGCAAAGATGTTCAGTTGTTCCAGCTGGTCCTGTGTCCAGCGGTGGAAGCTGCAGCGTAACGTTTGTCCTGGAAAAGATCAGTTGCTCAGTCCCTCTTACTTATGAGATAGATGCATTGTCCAGGAGACATTGGAGGAGGGCAGAGGGTGTATCAGAAGGAATTCTGGCACTGTTCCTCCTGGAGGTCTCTAGGATGCAAAGTAGGTTGCCAGGGAGGGATGGAAGGAATTTGCATAAGGAGCCCAGGGCCTCCTGGGAGAGAATGAATCTGAGACCCAACACTTTGGGCCTCAATACCTGTTTCCAGACTTGCAAACTGGCTGGTCAGATGGAAATAGTATCGATCTTTCCAAGAGACACTAAAATTTGAGAATACAAAGCAGATTATAGCAACAAGACTTTTATTTTTTATTTAAATTATTTTTAAAACAGTACTTTTCCCCTAGAACAAGTTTATTCACAATGTTGTTCAAGTTTACTATATCCTTACTGACTGTCTACTTGCTCTGTCAATTATTGAGAGAGGTGAAATCATCAAATATAATTGTGGATCTATTTTTTTTAATGTACATTTTAAAATATTTCCTAATTCTGAATTTTCTCTCTTTTAGACTGACTTTCCATCCACCTGATCTAAATTAAAACAGTTTTCTGCACAGACAGGAACAGCAGAAAGGAATCAATAAGTAATACAGAGTTGTTCCCAAACTCTGGCACTTCCTGGAAACAGAAGGGATTACAGTGGGATGTGGAAGAGTCCCCGTGGAGCTAATGACCCCCTGCGAGGGGCCCCAGCAGTGTGCTCATGTGATCATCCATTTACACAAAATTTTCAAAAGTAAGATATTTTAACCACAGTTGGTTTAGATAGCTGTCACTTTCCACTCCAACTTCTTGTCTATCACATTTCCCTCATATCGAAGGCATTAGAGTGACTGCAGGCAGTTATGGGTCCTGCGGAGGAGAAATTGGGGAGAGTGGGGAATGTATCAGCTGCAGTTTTGAAAGTTGTTTTGCAAAGTTTCAGTAAAACAAACGAGAAGCAACAAACATCATTTGACTTGTCATTTATTTTATTAAAGAACTGAAAGAAAACATTTTTTTCCAACGTTATTGAGGTACAATTGACCAAGCTGTATAAATTTAAGGTGTACGACGTGGTGATGTAATATACATATCTACTGTGAAATGATTATCACAATAAAGTTAGCTAACGCACCCATCACCTCACATAGTTACCATTTTGAAAGAAAATTCGGATTAAAAAATTAGTGGAATATGAAACAAAAGTGGTTACTATGAAGAATGAAACCAAGAGAAATTAGTCTGACATTGAAAAGCAAATTGTGACCAAAAAATTTCAGATCATACCAAAAGCAGTAATTCATCAAGAGGAAGAGACGAATTTCAAATAGAAGTAATAAATTGGTTTTTGGGATTGTTTGATGATCCCATTAAGGGAGAGAAGCGAAAATACCTTTAATTGGAACAATATTTAGATATCGTGCTAATTTGACATGAAGTGCTGCCATCTAAAAAAAAAAAATAACAGAAATCATACCACTACAAGGGGGACATAGAGATAAACTGGTTAATAAGTGCTATCAATTTCAAAGAGTATTCAAGATTACATATTGTACAAGAAAGTTAGAAAATGTCCTGAAATCTCATACATGAATCATAGAAATTTCCCCCAAATTGACCACCAACCTAAAATGCACACAACACTACAAATGGATTGTGAAGTTGAGAGAAATTCTTCTCAACTATCAACAGTAAAAAAAATTTTTTGAACCATGATCAAGGAAAATCTGAATTATCTTTCTATTTCCACCATAGAAAATATTACAAAATCATTTTTTTTTTTTACTAAAAGACAAAGAATTTTTTAATGCAGGGAAAAAGAGTGTTAGGGAGGTGTGTGAGAGAGCTAGTTAATAAAAAATATTTTATTTTTCTGGATTGTGTGGTGTTTGTGGTAGTTGTCAGCATTTTTTTAAAAATTTTATTTATTTATTCATTTATTTATGGCTGTGTTGGGTCTTCGTTTCTGTGCGAGGGCTTTCTCTATTTGCGGCAAGTGGGGGCCACTCTTCATCGCGGTGCGTGGGCCTCTCATTATCGCAGCCTCTCTTGTTGCGGAGCACAGGCTCCAGACGCGCAGGCTCAGTAATTGTGGCTCACGGGCCTAGTTGCTCCGCGGCATGTGGGATCTTCCCAGACCAGGGCTCAAACCCGTGTGCCCTGCATTGGCAGGCGGATTCTCAACCACTGCGCCACCAGGGAAGCCCCAGCATTTTGCAATTTGTAACCTGTTGTCATTTCTTTTCTCATTCAAAAATAGATATTCTCTTCCATATCTGATTTTGTATTTCTAATTTTTTATTCTTTCATCTTAAAGAGGGTCCCCCAAACTGAATAAGCTACAGGTCGCACAAAACCAGGACTTGGCCAGGATGTAAGTTAAAATAGCAATGTATTTTCTTAATTAGAAGAAATTGAGGTATCTTTTTGCAGCCTTTGGGGAGCACAAAATCAGAAGCTGACCAGTATGGTCATGGAGCTGTGGGTTGTCCTGGGCCTTGACCAGCAGGGGGCAGTGAAGTAGAGCAATTCCAAATAATAGACTGCATTGCCATCAAAACTAACAACAAAATAAAAGGTTATTTTTGCATACTGCCTTGGGCCACAGGTTTTACTTTGATGCTCTGGAATATTTTAGAGGAATAATGTTTTAAGAAAGATGTGAAGCATAAATATAGCTTCCCTATACAGTTAAAATAAATCAAAAGAGTCAGATAATTAATTGCATGTAGACACCCCTCCATCCCCAGTATTATAATTATTTATTTGGTTATACTGTTATGAGCACATATACTGTTATGTGCTTCAGAATTTTACTACACCAAAAGGAGTTTCTCCTAAAGAGTGTCTTCTTCCTTATTACCTTGCAGGAGAGTCCATTGTTTTTCTACTTAAGAACTGCCTCTTCTAATCTTGAAAAAGCAAATATTAATTTGCAGGTCTGTTTCATGCAAAATTAAAAGAATTTCATGTTGGTGAAGAACAGCCAAAGCAATCATAGCAGTAACATGGTCTGGTGGCAGGTGGAAAGGTCATGGTTAGTTAAACCCCAGGGTCCTTTCCAACACTGATGCTCAAGATCCTTGGCGTAACTATTAACAATAACAGCTAATACCTCCATGGGGCTGACTCTATGCCAGGCATTATACCAAGTTCTTCATATTGTCTTATTAACCCGGGTAATGCTCACAACAATCCGTCACTATAGTAGCGCTATTACTACTCTTGTTTTCAGATGAGGAAACTGGGCCACAGAGAGGTTAAGTAACTGACTAAGGTTACACAGCAAGCGACAGAGATGGGCTTTGAGTCTCGGCAGCCTGGCTCAGAATTGAGGCGCTTGGCCACCTGCTACAGCCTTTTGCTACAAGTCCAGTCCTATCTTTATCCCTCCCGAAGAGAACATCATTATAAAGCGATCAATAGGACATACCCCAAGAACAGCAATGTTGCAATACTCCGGTCTTTTAAAAGTGGTAGAAAGGATGCTGTTACTAAGTCGGATTCTCCGCTCCGTGTTAGGAAAGCTGCATTGCCCACGAGTGGAAGAGAGAGAACTGTGCTTCACTCACTTTTCCCCTCTGGTGACTGACGAAGGCAGCTGCCAGCTCACAAACTTCCCAAGGGACCACACTAAGATTTCTCTCTACTCTGTACTTCCCTCAAGTTATACAGTCTCTCGTCTCATTGCTGTGAAACTCTGAAAGAATCGACTGTACTGTCTTTCCCTAATCATTCACTCACTCTTCTCTCCTCACCCTGGCTTCTGCCCCATCCGTTCTTGGGGAGCTGATCTCAGTGAGGTCACTGAAAACCTTCAATCAGCCAACTCCACCTCCCCCCAGACTCTTCCCTTGGCCTCCATTACCCTTCTCTGGGTCTCCTGGTACCTCTCTGCCTTTCTTCCTTAGCCTCCATTGCTGACTTCCCCTCCTCTGCCTTGCTCCTCTCCTCTCTTCTCTTCTCCTTCTACACCTCTCCTTGGCCGTCCCATCATCTGGTCCTGTCTCTTAGAGACCAGTGGTTTCCAACACATTCTTGTTGCAGCCAGTCTCCTTTGTGCTCATCTCATATTTCCTGCCATCCATTGTACATCTTTCGTTGGATGGCTCTACTCAAAATGTCCAAAATATTATCTTCTGCCCACCAACTGCATTCCTTTTCTTATTTTCCCTGTTTCAGTTAATGACATCATCCAAACCAAAACTAGACATCGCAGCACCATCATGCATCCCTTCCCGTCCCTCAGATGCGTCTGGTCAGTGAATGGTGGTGACATGTTTCCAGGCCTCTTTCCCCTGGGTCTCCATTTCCACAACCCCTGTTCAGTCTCAGATCTATTCATCCTCATCAGCTCTGTACAATAGCGTTTCTTAACTTGTCTATCAGTCTACTTTCATAGCCACTGCCCCTATTCCTACCCCCTAACTTCCACACTATCACACTTACTTTGTTCCTAAAATAAAGACTGATGACATTACTCTCGTACCTTAAGATCTTTGGTGGCTTCCCACTAAGAACAGCATATGTTCCTTAGAATGTCATTTAGGGATGGCTGCAGTCCAGTCCCAACTTGTGTGTCTAAGCTCCCCTCCGGCTACAGTGCCCACTCTGCTCCCTCACTACACACCCTAGACTTTAGCCACCCATCTGGACAGGGCAAAGAACAGAAGTTTGTTAGGCAGACATCCTGGGGGTCAATATCTAAATCTCCCAACTTCTAGCTGTGTGACTTTAGAAATATGACCTCATCTCTCTGATCCTCAGTGTCTTTCTCTCCAACATGGCTCTAATGATCCTTTTTCAACAAGGATGCCTAGACACTGAACAAACATTTAGAGAGTATCTACTATGTACCTAAGGTGGAGCTGAGAACTCAATAAATATTAGTTCCTTTTCTCTACACCTGCTTCCTCCTCACCTTTGTTAATGCAGTTCTTTCTACCTAAGCAGACCTTTCCCACCCCCTCCCCGAATCCTTCAAGGCCAGGTTGTGACGTTAATGAAGGTTCAAGGGAAGGCCCAGCTTGCCTCCCTCAGGACTTGGACCAGTTATTTACAGTGTATTTTGTTAGCTTTCTAATGGATTCTTTCCTCCTCCAGACTAGAAGCTCTCTGAAAGTAGGAATGGTGTCTTATGTATCTTTGCATCTTATGCATCTAAATATGTACATAAATACATTCAAGAGGAAAAAATTAGTGTTATCTATTGTTACCAAGATGTTATAATTCTTAGCATGATTTTCTGGACATTAATTACGGATATACCTTGTGTTGAAATGTCCCAGACATTTTCAAATTGCCTTTCATATTGTGCTGAATAACTTTTTTGCTTTGGTACAATAAAACCCTGTGAATTTGACATATGAACTGTTTGAGAAAATACACGTAAATGAACCATGTTTGGATTTTCTAATATTTATATTAGGAAATGGTACTACTTAGCTAGAAAACATCCTTTTAATGTTTGTGTATTATTTTGAATAAATCGTTTTGAATTAATGATGTTTAACTATGCTTGTCTCTGCTATTATTATACACCTTTCTGTTACTTGTTTTGTTTTGTTTTTGCTGTCTCGCCACTCCCCACTAGAATGTAAATGTTTAAAAAGGCAGGAATCTCGTCTATCTTGTTCACTGCTATGTCCCCATAGTCTAAAATAGTGTTTAGTAACATTTGTTGCTAGATGATGAATAAATGAATGTATGCTATACTTTAATTTTTAATAGAAAGTAAATGATTAAAATGTAAAATATGTGCACCAATATATTTAAGATACTGGTTGAATTATAATCTACATGGTTCAATATTTGTAGATATCTCCATACGTATGACCCACAAACACCTCAAGATCTCATGTCTTGTGTCTATTTGAGTTTCCAACCCACATCCTACAGCCAAACCTTTTCCACACTCCTTTGGGCCCAAATTCCACCCCCATTCCTTTCGTGTTTTGAAGACACCTTTGCTTTTTTCCTTACTTGGAAGTTTGAGACATCTGATGTGAACTTCTGAACTTCCTTCTTGTTTATTTCAAACTTAACTCCTCATTAACTTGACTCATGGTTCCCTTTCCATGCCTCACACCACTTCACCTCTGTACATTTCCTCTTTTCCTAGAATTCTCTTTCCAGCTCTACAGGCCTGAATCCTACTCCTCCTTCACTGCCTTCCACAGAAACTATTTTCTCCATGAAGCCTACTTAGGTCTCTCCAGCCAGAATTAACCCCTACCTCACCTGACCTTTCTCAGCACTTTATGTGTATCTCTTTTAAGACATCCTAACAAAAATAAGGCTTCTTTGTGCAAAGCACTGCAGGTGTTCTGGAACCAGAACATGGGTCCAGCCCTTGAAGGAGTGTAGTCCAGTGGATGACTATGAAGCAGTATTATCAAGAACGTTTCAGACCCCTTTTTAGAATACAAGCTACCTAAAGGAGGTCTTTGGTTTTCCCACCTTCATATGCCACAGAGCAACCCCTATGGTGCCATGCACTGAGTAAATGCGTGTTCTAGATTAAGAAAATGCTGCAAAATAGTGCTTGCCCGCTCTTCATACAACATTGTCCAGAAAGGAAGTCCTCTACCATCATTCCCAGAATAAGGTAAGTTTCCTTATGATCAGTCAGCAGATACAGATGAGAAAGCTGTAGCTAAAAAAGAGGTTGTTCCTTCTTGTTTCTTTAAATTAGCCTGGAAGAAATGGAGACTGGAGCAGAAAAGGGGAAAGAGGTGAAGGACATCATAGTTAAGATGTGCTAAAATCAGGAGAACCCAGAGCAGGCAGACAGTTATTTTTCATAAGAGAGAGAGAGAGAGAGAGAGGGAATATAAATGAGAGAAAGAGGAGTGGGGAAAGAAAAGGAGAGGAGGGGAGAGGAGAGGAGACACCTTTCTGTTAGAAGCTAACTAGAAGTTTTGTTTTGTTTTAAATAAGGAAGATAAGTGGATTTTTAATGCTTTCTTAATATATGCTACAGTGTGGATGAACCTTGAAAACATTATACTAAGTGAAAGAAGCTGGTCGTAAAAGGCCACGCATTATATGATTCTATTTATATGAAGTGTCCAGAACAGGTAAATCTATAGAGACAGAATGTAGATTTGTGATTGCCAGGGGCTGGTGGGGGGGAGGGAGGAAATGGGAGTGACCACTAATGGATTATGGGGTTTTTTTCTGGGGTGATGTAAATGTTGTGGAATGAATGTTGATGGTTGGACTATTTTGTGAACATACTAAAAAAAACTCTAATTGTACATTTTAAGAAGGAGAGGCTATTTCTTTTTTATTGAAGTATAGTTGATTTACCATATTGTGTTAGTTTCAGGTGTACAGCAAAATGATTCAGTTATACATATATGTGTATATATCTATATTCTTTTTTTGGATTCTTTTCCATTATATTTTATTACAAGATATTGAATATAGTTCCCTGTGCTATACACTAGGTCCTGTTGTTTATCTATTTTATATATAGTAATATGCATCTGTTAATCCCATACTCTCAACTTATCCCTCCTCTGCCTTTTCCCCTTTGTTAACCATAAGTTTGTTTTCTATGTCTTTAAGCCTATTTCTGTTTTGTGAATAAGTTCATTTGTATCATTTTTTTAGATTCCATATATAAGTGATATCATATAATATTTGTCTTTCTTTATCTGACTTACTACACTTAGTATGATAATCTCTAGATCCATCCATGTTGCTGCAAATGGCAAGATTTCATTCTTTTTTATGGCTGAGTAATATATATATATATATACCACATCATCTTTATCCATTCATCTGTTGATGGACACTTAGTTTGCTTCCATGTCATGGCTATTGTAAATAGTGCTGCTGTGAACACCGGGGTGCATGTATCTTTTTAAATTAGAACTTTTGTCTTTTCCAGATATATGCCCAGGAGTGGGACTGCAGGATCATATGGTAGCTCTATTTTCAGTTTTTTGAGAAACCTCCATACTGTTCGTCACAGTGGCTCTACGAATTTACATTCCCACCAACAGTGTAGGAGGGTTCCCTTTTCTCCACACCCTCGCCAGCACTTATTATTTGTACATTTTTTGACGATGGCCATAAAGAGGCTGTTTCTAACAACTTTGTTATCTGTCCAAACAACTGGGTACAACCTAAAAGTCCAACATTAGGAATGATTAAATCACGGTACATCCCTCCAAACGGAAAAAATCTTTTTGAGGGAATATAGAGTAACATGGGAAAATGCTCATGAAACTATCATAGATGGCCAAAGAAGATACAAAACAGTTTACAAAGTATGATCCCAACTTTATCAAATATATGCATGGGTAAGTAGAGAAAAGTCTAGAAGGAAATGCTCAAAATATTTACAGAAGTAGAATTACAGGCTTAGCAAGCTTTTGTATATGATTTTTTAGAAATCCCTTTAAGTTGAATAGAGCTTTTCATGCACAGTAAAGTAAAAAGGTTAAAGGTTAAAAATGTAAATGTTGGATGGGCTCAGTACTACACACTTGTTATGCCACAGGTCACAAATACTAGTCATGATCTAGCTGACTGCAAAGACAGTCAATCCAATGGCTATTGACCAGTCCTCTGCCTCTAATCTCTTGTGCCTCTGGTCCAGTGTTTCCCAAACTTCAGTCATTCACGTGCCATCTTCAGGATTTGCTTATCCACCTATTCTATTATTTAATTTTCTCTTTAAATTGACTCACTTTTTCTTCCTAAATAAATGTATTTTAAGAGAAAAATTTATATTATACAGCAGTTCTTGAATTCAGAGTTGAATATAATGATTAACATTTTAAAATGTATCCATGTACCTAGGGATTATATATGAAACATTTAACAATCCAGAATAGCAGAGGGACAATGAATGAGCAGCAATACTCTGTTGATTCTTACTACTTGAGTGCCAGCCCTGCACAGCCCACCTAAAATCATCCTGTGTACCCCCAATAATACCCAGCCACACTTGAGCCCCAGAACACGTCCTGCTCTTTCACATTTCCGTTCCTTTGCTTGTACTCTTCCATTCCTTGCAGCTACAGGGCCCTTCCACAGCCATCTAACTCCATCTGTCAAAATCCTACAGAGCTCAAATGCTTTCTCCTCCATGAGGTCATCCCACATCCTTCTGGATCACAAGTAGCCTCTCCCCCCTCCTCCCTCCCATAGCCTTTGGCCTCTACAGGGTATTAAAGTGTATCACAGTTATATTCATGCCTGACTTCACTCCCTTACAACCTGAGGATGTTTCCAAAAGTGATCCTGCCTGACCAAACTCCCCTCCCCTGTCCCATGTCTAGTCCGATGTCCAGCCCAATCCCTTGCATCATTTAATAATGTCTCCTGAACTCAACTTAATATGCAAACTGTCCCCTACCTATTCCACAATATCTCAGGTTTTAAAAAATGCAAATTAGCCCTAGGACATACATTTATTGACTTGTCACTTGCCCAGAGATACCTGTATTGGAATCTCTTCCAAAACTTTGCACCTGCTTTGCAGGCCACCCCATTGTGTTGTTCCACTGGATTGCATTTTGGGGCCTGGATGGAATGTTTCAAAAGACAAGGAAAGTGTAGGGAATTGAAGGATCCATCAATCTTATCTGCCAACAAGTTGCAACTAGCACTCCATGTAAAAGACGCCAAGAGGGAGAGTCCCTT